>NC_063190.1:9300227-9377727 GCF_017589495.1 Alosa alosa
CCAGTAGTTAAGAGACAGACTCGTGTCATTGTTACTGATGCGTAAAACGTCTGTGACTACAAGCTTGATGAGAGCTGTGGGACCGCTGCAACACCCCACACGGGGCTGCTGTTGCCATCACGACAACCACAGCATCTACACAGCAACATGGCATCTATGTCCGCTATGATTTGGCCATACCTTCTCTTAAACCAAGACCAAGAGTGGATACACTGAAAACGTTGTGGAGGAGAACACAAAAATAAAATCAGGCTAGATGAGGTACCACTAGAAGATTGCTGAATGGATGAATGGTTGACATTCGGGTTTATGGAGGAAATGACAGGGTATTTAAACAAATGTTGCCAGTGTTTTGCTAATTGGCTGGTAATTATGGGAACCCCAGACAGCCCTGAAGACGCCAAGTTGCTCAGTGCTCCCATGGGTTCCCTGCTTGGCTAACAACATTGTTCTCTCAACTGTCTCACACATAAACATTTAAGAGTATACTACATGAGCATCACCTCATGCATAAACACAAGAGTCCATATAAACAATATCACATCCTAAACAAACACAAACAGAGTACACATAAAAATATCACATCATATACAAACACAGAGTACATATATACAATATCACATCAACACAGAGTACATACAATCTATGGCATTTAAAAAAATCTATACTATAAGAATCAATCATCTATTTGCTAATGCAACTACCAATTATGGAAATTATTTTTACCTTTGATCACTTTATTGCTCAAAATTGGCAAATCCTTGTGAAAAATGGACATGTGCAAAACATTTGTATCCAAAACTCATCCTGGAGACCCTTAATGAAAAAGACTTCCAATATCAGTGAGATTTAACAAAATGTAACTTAGTTTAATCCTCGCTTAAAATATATCCGCCACGCGTCTTAGCTGTTAGAACCTGTCAGCCAGTTTACTTTCTGGACTATGAAACCAGAGAAGAAACCTAGGAAAGATAGAGGGCAGAGCAGAAGGAGGGAAAAGAGGGAGGATAAAGAAAGAAAAAACAGGAGGCTGATTTGCTGACCAATTCCCACTGTGCACCAATGGCCCTCCTCTTCTCTCTCTGTCTCCACCATTTCAGGTACTCAGCGGTGCACGGATCTGTGGTTGCACTGGTACTGGGCTTGCTTGAACGGATTCAACTTGTGGTTTTCTTGCGGAACTAATGAAGACCCTGTAGACTAAACTCAATGCCCCTCTACTTAACAATGCCTCTCTCTTTTGCTGCTTAGCAAGAGATGGGTGAAACATCTGGAAGATGCAAGGTTTTAGGTAATAATCTACTCAGTGATTCACATTTAACACTTGAGATTAAAAAAAGTAAATAAGAAAAGCATACAATTTACTAACACATTTGAAAGTCACAAAATATTTATTGCATAGTGATATAAGCAGTACATCCATTTTCTTCCAGAAAGGCACCAACATTGAGTATACATAGTACTAAGAAATTAGAGTGTGATCAAATGAATATATACATGATATATGTACAGTACACGGCAATATAAAATTGTAAAGCTACAATTTCCAAAACACTCCGCACCAACACACTTAACTTGACACTGGAGGAGAAAGTGTACAAAAACGAGAAAAAAATAATAATTTAAAAACTGTAAATATTTCCATATACCAGTAATCACAGCTTTAGTGTTGTGACACTAAAACAAAAGAAAATAATTATAATATTCCGAAACTATTTTTCTTAACTTTACTCCCACCCGTACACCAATCCACTTGCATTCATCTCATTGCTGTCAGAGGAAAAAAAGGCAATCAATGCAACAAGTAACAACTCACGCAGACCAATACATGACCCAACAGTTTCGATGTCAGTTGTATCAGATCTGGTCCCGTAGCTTGGCAAGTCTTGAAGACAACTCATCCTGTAAACATAAGAATGGTTGAACTTTCACGTAAACAAACAAAAAACAAATCTGATTTCATATACTTCAAATGGTGTCTTCTCAATCAAAATGGAATCCATTAAATAATACTGTCAATGCCTTCTCTCCATTAATAGTATTAATAAAGCATGAGTTACATTTCAGATATCCTACCTGCTCTGCAGATGCCACACTTGCTGTAGCAAGCGATCCCTTTTGACCTTCTGGGAGTTCCATATTCAGATCCAGTCTGTTAAAGAGTGTGCACGCGCGCACACACACACACGCACACGCACACACACACACAAACACAAACAAACACACACTACATTTAGTATCATTTCTAAAGGCTTGTTTCAGTGTATGTGTGCATCGTAGAGGAAGAGAGACAAATGTGAGAAAGATGAACTGTGTGTGTATTAATGTTTGAGACACTTGCCCTGCTTCGTCTGCCATCTCCTTCATCAGACCATCCACTTGACCCTGAAACATCAGACAAAAAAAGAAAAAATATATTATGAATGTTCTAAAATATTCCATCATCTCGGCACACGCAAAGATGCATTCAGATGGAAAGTGAAACCCATTGATGTTGACTCTAGAGAGTACTACTAGTGAGACTACAGGTGGTCACCTGTGGGGTGGTCAGTGTGGTCGTGCTGCTCATAGTGTCCTCCATCTGAGCAGTCTGGACATCTAGGGTCTCAAACTGGCGTTCAAATTTATCCATCAAAGACGAGACCTGCTCAATGGAAAAAAAAAAAAAAAACACATTACCATTTTTACTTTTCATAAAATAATTTAACTACACACACACACACACAAAAATAGAACTGATCAGTGACATGCTACTGATACGACAAGCACTACCCTCGAGAGGAAACAATATAATCACAGGAAATAACTAATTCAATTGTAGATACTTCAGCAGATAAACCAAAACAGAACTCAATGACACTGAAATACATCAACAATGCCTACGCAACAACACACTGAAGTGAAGCCCGGAGCTGATCTTGTCAGCCCGGACCAGATGTCAGCGCGCCCAGGACCACTGTCATTCCATCAGCACATTTGTTTTTGTGATTTTATGTAGTATGCAACACCAGATGGGTGCAGGGAGGATGAGAGACCTCACGTTCTTAGGCTGGAGCATTCAACAGAGCTTTGTTTAAAACAGTATCTAAACCTAAGTACCGGTAACTGACAGCATGATAGTATTACCTTCTCCAGATTCATGCTCTTCAGCACAGCATCCATGCCCTTAACAACGCCAGCCATATCCTTGGTCACCTGTGACAAAGGTGAAAGTTATGCCAGTTGTACATCAAAACTCCTTCACTTATGAGAACATACAGATAAGGCAAGTGTACAGTAGAAGATATGACAGTTCAATCTATGAGGGTTGCAGTGGTGTAGTCTAGTTAGCTGTAGTTGGTATACTGTGATCAACCCCAAAAGTTAATACCTATCCTTGCCTATTTTAAGTGGGTAAACTGAGATGGTGATGCTTTTTAAGTGGGTATACTGCTTAGTCCTGCGCATCACGTAGTAGACTACACTGGATGGTTGTGTGCAAATGTTTATGTATAATATTTTCTTTTTACACAAGGTCCTTTTAGTAGTATGAATTTACCTTGTTCATAGTGACAGCAGTCTGAACCCTTGCTGCTACAGCATCTACACGTGCACTCATCCTGAGATAGTTCACAGATTGGCTTTTCTGTCGAATAGCATTCTCTGCGTGGATGCGTGCTACGTCCATGTTTCCTTTTTGGATGGCCTGAAAGTTAAAATGAACATAGACTATGAAAACTAAACATATGACAACTAATTATATGGTCTAGTGTACATCACATTCACCTTACCTTCTTCACTTTGGCCTTTTCAACTTTCTCCTCTTTATCACATTTTTTTGAGCTCCGCTGCAGCTCTTTGGCAGCAAACTTTAGGTTGAAAAGATGTTCTGGTGGAGGAAGTTAAGGTTTTTTGTGTTGTAAGGTCTACCTACAACACTGCTTCTAGCAAAGTTGTTGCCTTTTTAAGAGGCTTGGATATTTCGAGTAGGTTTTCAGCTTCGCTCAGATGACTTACTATAGGGTGCACTAATCACTGCATCTGATTTTAAATAGACCTCTGAAGTTCGCCTACAAAAAAGCAGCCATCTTTGACATCCGGTATCTGCCGATTTTTCCTATGGGAAAATAACATGGGGATTTTGAATTATCGCACCTGTTAAACTCTCGCGGGGATGAAAAAAGTCTGAAATGCAGACGTTTTCCTGAACACACTTTTGTCCTCTTCGGCCTTCGAGTGGATACTGTGATCTCCGGTACGTGAAGGCGGCACACTTAGGTTTTGCTACCCCAGAGCTAACTTGCAATGCAACTTGACATAGCTTCAATTAACAACCAACGCAGCTCCGCCTTAACAATCTTTGGGCGAACTTCAGAGGTCGGACCAAGTGACTTAACGTAACTGTGGATACATGTGTAATGCGTCACAGTTCAGTGCGGAAGTGGTTTCGGGAAAAGTTCATAATCACAAAATATGCTCAGCTAGCTCGATTATACTATTTATAACTACGAAGAGGTCTAGAATGCTACACTTCATCGAATCATTCTAATCAAAGCTACATGGGCAAATAACCTAGGCTAACTTAAGTCAAGGCTGTGATTTCCATGTTAGGTTACATCAAAATGACAAGTCAATTTCCTTAGTCTCTTACCAACGTTAGGTAGAAGCTAGGCATCGGATTCAGTAACGTGTAGCTGCTAGCTCAAATACATTAGACTACAGTCCACGTGATCCTTTTTTGAAATACGATACAAGTAAAAAACAACTATTCGTTGGAATTAAGTCAACAAAAATAAATTCTGCGGTGCATTACGATACTTTCACCTCACCTGGCCATACCATTCACTTCAACTTCTCTAATTTCATGTGACCCGATGTTAGTAAAGGATACTGTCCAAATTCGGCATGTTGAAACTTTCTCCGTTTGAACACTTCCAGAGACAAAATTTCGGATCGTTTTCGATGATACCAGAGACTGTTACTCTCAGAAGCCTTGTAAATACTTCCGTGTTGGACTGGAACAAATGATACGTCAGAATCACATGTTCTGAAGTACTTTTTTGATGATGTCATTCCACAAAGAAAGCAAACCATATAAGACTCCTCCCCTTCAATTATTTGTGCCCGGCTTATACCTTCTTTACTTGTCTCATTTCCCCAACTCTACGTATTTAAAGGTTATTTATAATCTGTGCTTTAAAGTATGACATTTCAACAGTCTAAGCCACTGTATTTATCGCACATAAAAACAATGCTGAACTATTTGCTTGTTTAAGCTGAATTATCATCCCCCACTGTTGAAGAAGAAAAAAAAACAGGATTACGTTTTCTTTATCACTCTCTCATTATCAGATATCAATCATTTAAAAGAGGGCTAAAGTTATCCTCTATCCAGGATATCAATTCTCTAGATTTGGTCAACCAGCACCATTGACAGTCATATACAAAGCATATCAAGTAAAAGCCTGCTCTAACCAGCAATTAAGTAATATATTAAAAAAATGTACTTCATTGCTCCATTTTCAAACTGATAAATTACAATGAATGATCCATAAGATGATAATTGTATCCCCTTCTCTGATAAAGGAAACATGTAGGAGTGACATGAAAACGTAAAGTTGATTCTTGTACACTTTAATCAAAATAAAAACACAACCAAAATATGCGTAGAAAAAAAAAAGACAGATCACATGAGCTTATTACATCTATAAAACATCATCATATTAACAGTGGCTTTTCCACCACTCAGTCCATTAACACAAAAGAGTCCCTGAAGAGAGACCGAAAACCAAGATGAGGAATTGGCTCAAATTGTAGTCACATTAATGCTGATTGGATGGTCATACATTTGTGCACCATGTTGATGGGTTGACATTTGGTGGAGTCCCAAGTCTCCTTCCTTCAGAGGAGGAAGAGGAGGTATTATGAAAAGTTGAGAGTAAAGAAATCATTCGCAACATACAACAATCGAGACAGGAGCTTAGAGAGCGTAGGGCATTTTAAGGGACATATGAAAAGACATGTGTAAAGAGATGACATTAGTAAAAAACCTGTTATCTGCTCTAAGTGACACTTGCTACAACACTAGACCAGAGTGACTCTTCATCTTCTCTTAGGAGCAGGTTTTGTGCATCCTGTGTGAGGCCTTGATCAAGACCACAGAAGGAAAAATAAAATATATATATATGTATATATATATATATAAATGTCTACCCAATTCATCCACTGCACACTACCATCAGGCTACAATTCAGATCAAAAATCACACCAGAGTTCAGAGGTTGGCACCAAAGATGATTGTTCTTTAAATTGCTGGAAGCAGAAAGTAAAGCTCAGAGCTAAACAGTCTATAGGTGATCACTGTAATAATAGTCTTTTGCTCTTCAGATGGCCTGTAGCTGACCAGATGAATCTCGACCAATGAGGAAGCACGAAGCTGGCCGATGGAATCCGACGCCATCCACCGATCAGCTGCCATTGATGTTTTCTTACCCATGTGCAAAATGTTTACTACTATTAGGAAGCGACATCTATCATAAAACAGTGTAATAAAAATATAAATATTATTTTGTGGTGGTCTCAGAACAGTCTTCAGTGTGAGGAGTGGAGAGAGAGAAAGAGAGAGATGGGTCGGTGCTAGCCATGAGCCCACAACTCCAAAATCAGACCAGATGCAAACCAGCAGACTGCAGCTCTTTACACAATCACCAACCCATCCCCGGTTTCAGGCAACACACATGCCCCTGGCGACAGGAGGGCAAGAGGGGGTCTTTCAAAAAGAAATCGGGACAACAGAATGATCAGTGGAGGGGGAAGAAGAAAGCAGCACCATCTCCACATGAAGAAGGGGGGCTTCCAAACTGTACTGTGAAAGCTACTGTGGTTTTTGATCTGAGAGTGAATGGAACAGCACCATGTTGGGGTTTCCACAGCTGGTCAGTGTCTCGGTGAGAGGCGAGGCGACGAGAGGAGGAAGAGGGGATGTAACGTGGAGGAGCTAATTTTAAGGCCCTGGAGCAGAGTAAGGCTGGGGTGGCTGATTATTGGAAAGATTGTTACCAAGAGGTTTCCTTGGAAGTAAGACACACACACACACACACACACAGATGAACAGAGCAGAGGAGAAAATGATGGGGGGGAGAAGAGAAAGTATTAATGAAGAGTGTGAAACAGAGAAAGGGAGGGGAGAAACTGAAAGATGGAGATACAAAGAGCACCACTGTCCGTAAACATAGACTCCTAGACAAATCAAAATAAAAAAAAAAAAAAAAAAAAAAAAAAAACAATAAAAAAATAAACTATACAAAATCTTTTAAAACATAATAAAAAATGATAAAAGTCAAAATCCCTGCAGTATTGGTATTAGTGAGTCTGAGAGGAGGGCTGGGTGGGTGGGTTGGGTCAGTGTGACCAGCCCATGAGGTGGCTGACCCGGGCTTTCTCAGTCATGCGTCGCACCCGACCCGACCGCGACCTGCCCAGGTTGAGCGGGTCCGCTGCGTTCCCCTCCTCCTCGGACTCGTCGTTGTACAGGACAGTCCGTCGGCCCTGGTTGCGCGTGTTGACCCGGGCCGACTTCCCTGTTCGCTGGCTTGACCTCTGGCCAGCAGCCGTCCGTGGCAAGGCTGCTCCACTCTGCTGCTCCTCCTCCTCCTCCTCTTCCTCTTCCTCCTCCCTCTCGACTTCATCATCCTCTTGCTCCTCTTCTTCCTCTTCTAGCTCCTCTTCAGAGTCCTCCTCAACCTCCTTTTCTTCCTCCTCCTCCTCCTCTTCCTCCTCCACTGGCTGCTCAACCTCCTCATCCAGCCGCAGTCTTTTCGCCTGTGCTATCGTTTCGTGGCCCGTCAGTTTTCTCTTTGCCACGACGGCTACCTTGCCCTTGTCTCTGTGGGAAAGGCGTGGCGCTTTACTGTAATCGTGGTCGCCACCATCAGGAAACTGCCCCACCTCCACGTCGCTCTCTTCGCTCTCTGACGAGGAAGAAGAGGATGAGGATGAGGAAGAGGAGGACGATGATGAGGAGGAGGATGAAGATGAACTGCCAGATACAGGCATTTGTTTCGTGCGCAAAGTGCCTCTCCTGTGCAACTGCCGGCTGCCGTTGACAGTTGGCCCATTACAAAGTTCTGGAAAACAAACACAAACAAATATTACGTCCACTCTAGTTACACTACATTACAGGCAGACTTCCAGTGCAACGGTTTGTACACCATACTTGTGTACTTCTGTAATGACAAAGGGTTACAGCACTGTGCTGATAAACTTGTTAAATATTACATGTAACCTTGTGCGTGTTCTGCATGCATTAAGAGGTTTTTGGAAGGTAAAGATATGCAGAGGTTTTTGGCAAGTAAAGATGTGCAGAGGCTTCAATACCAGAGTTTTTGGCAGGTAGCCCTCGGCTGCGCATTAATCTGTTGGCCCCTGGTTGCCCTGAGGAGGAGGAGGAGGAGGAGGAGGAAGAGGACGACGAGGAAGATGAACTCGAGGGCTGGCCGTCTTCATCCACAGAAATGTCATTGGATTCTGAGGCTGCAGAGACATTTGCATCTTTCATATGGATTTGCAAGTAAAACAAACAAACAAACAAACAAACAAACAAACAAACAAACAAACAAACAGTGGCTGGACTGGGTGACGGAGCTCATACCTTGTGAAACTCTGCGTGTGCGGCTCCTGGATCTCTGCTGGGTTTTTGGTTTCTTCCCTGAAGACTTGTTTTTCCCTTTAGGGCTAAAGGATTACAGCAAAATGACACAAGGAGATTAATTAATCAACTGCAGTTTGCCAACAAGGATTCTTTTTAAAACAAACATTGAAGATGTTTTCTTACCTGACTGGTGGCGAGTCCTGTAACCGCTTGCTGTAGTTCATTCTCTGCCCGATTTCTCCGTTGGTTTTGTACAGCAGATTTATAATCTGAGATTATGGCGATGATCTGCCTCTCGAAGAATGCGGACAGACTCAGAGTCATACTGAAAATCTGTGAATTATCAGAAAACATTAGGCCTGATCACTTCTTACCTGGAATCACTAATGAAACTAATGGTGAATTAGTTAAAAAAAAAAAAAAAAAAAAAAAAAAAAAAGACAAAAAGTGTGACAATAGACTTTTTCCTTCTAAATAAGGACTCACCCTAGACTTTTTGTTTGGAGTGTATGCCTTGGAATTACTGAAAATCAGACGGATGTCTTTGGCAAACTCTGAGGGATTTTCGTAATTCCCTACAGCTAGTGTCTCTGACACAGTTCCCAAATCCATTGGAGTGTCAATGATATCTCGATAATCCTGCAAAACACAGAAAGGGAAAGTTACATTTAAACCACTGAATAAAATTCCTTATAACTGATATAGCCACAGTAGCACCACCTACGATATTTTGTGTGAACAGACATGTTAGCATAAGCCTTTGAAGAAGCAGCTCATGGCAATGCTAGGCTCTCAAAACTCCTGCAGGTCAATAGGTCATCTGCACACCATGCATTCTCACCAGGGTGAGAAACACAAAAAAAGGGGAAGGGGACTTACTGGATACTCAAAGAGGTCAACGGGCTGTCGGAACGGCTCGGAGTCGGGGCTGTCAATCATCCTGCGCAGGAGATCCTTACACTGGTTCCTCCACGCACTGATGTCCAACACGACCCCTCGCTTCTGAGCCCCAGACCCGCTCTGCTGATGGAGGATAAAGGACAGGAGGATATTTAATATGCGTACATTAGGGCTAATTTGGAAGCGCCGTGTTAATTAATGTTAAGCCCCAGAGGCTTGAGAGGGTCGATCCATATGCTATTCATACATTTTTCAAAGACAAAAATAAACCCTACATCAACGTTCAGGCTCCCATCTTTGAAAATGAAAGCCTAAAATGTTAACAACTGAAATGCTGTGAGTATCAGCATCAGCAGAATCAGAACTCATGTCTTATTCTGTTCCTGAATTTTCCTACCACTGCCTGACTGGGTCCTGACTGAGTCGTTCATCAGTGGTATCAAAATGACCATCAATACTCACTTGTTGACCAGTGGATGTCCCTGGGGTGTCGGAGTCAACATCATTCTGACACACACAAACAGGAGAGAGAGGGGGAGGGGGAAAGAGAGAGATGTTCAGCACCAAAACCATAAATGACCCAATCACATTATTGCTCAGAAAACATGGCTGATCTTCAGACCAGAAGGCCTCACCTCCTCTTCAACACTGCTCAGCTCCATCTTCATCCTGTGGTAAAGGTCCACTATGTCCACACAGCTCTGATCGCTATAAGAGAGATGGACATACACAATTGTCTCTCATGGTCATAACACCTTCAAGACCCCTCCATATTGCCAATGAGAGCTCTTACGATAACGGTAACAAACTACATTTTTCTTACAAATCTTCTTACAAAGATTATTCAGTGTGGATGCTCATAACTTTATCGTTACATTTGTCCATCATTGGCAGTGCACACAGCTCTTAAGAGACGGTAAAAGAATGAGAATTGTGCACTTGTCTGTAATGGGCCCCCATTATAAAGCTTAACTAGGTGAGGAATAGTGAGTAAGCATCTGCTGGTTTGCTGTACCTGATGAAGCGCAGCAATACATCAGTAACAATCTTGGCGGCAGAGACGATGGGACTCTGTGGCTCGTTGAAGATGCGGGCGTTGTGCTCGATGTAACGTACCTCCCACATGAGAGCAGAAATTCTCCTAGAGGGTCGACAAGGCGGGTTTATGCCAATGGGGCCACAATTATAAGATCTTAACTATGGAACTGTAGTAAGTGGAAGGAGGGAGGGGGAGGGGGAGGGAGAGGGAGAGACGAGTTATTTGACTGGGAGCCAGGATGCGCTACCTGTAGAAGCGGTTCCTAAGGCGCTGTCGGACAGTGCTGAGGTCAGTGGGGTAGGCCACCACAGAGCAGTAGAGGGGATAATCCCTCAGATCCACAGGACTCTTAAACTCCTTCGCCACATCTGAGAGCATCCAAGCAAATGAATATTAAAGACTAGTAGACATATTAAAACATTTCTTAATGTGTTATAAATATTTAAAAAGCAACACTTACGGGTTTTGCTCCAAGACTAGTGAGCTAGCTGCCTTAAAAGGCGTGCAAAACCTTGCAAACACCACCGTGAGCCTTATTGGCACTGCTAGAAGCTTGCTAACATGCTAAAATGGTGTCTTGGTCTATAGTCAACAATGTTGCCTGCTAAGTGAATATCTTGGATGGCTGGTGGGAGCACCTCGTTTTATCTGTCTTTCAAAATATTTGACGGAATATGGTATAGTCATATGAAAATAATACCAAAACAAGTTACCTGATAACAGTATCTCAAAAAGTGGCAAATCGTTGCACAATGTTTGCGTGAGTAAAAGGAGAGTAATATCGATCACTCGTCAGTATCAAATCCCAGTGACTGGGCCCGTGGTGCAGGCGTGTGCCTCGTACCCAGAGAGAGCAGCTGATCGATGGCCTGGATCACTCGCTCGCAATCCTCGTCCCGCGTCTGCGCCCCCCACTCTCCCTCCTGGGGTTTGTACAGGAGCGACTGGAACTCAGCCTCCGACACCTGGACACAATCTCCAAACTCTTCTGGGAGCTCCGCTAGATGGGCAAAGAGAGAACAATTGGTCATTTATGAGGCTTTGAATATTAACGTCTCATAAGGTGAATGATCAACACATAACATGATCTCACTACACATAGGGCTATTCAATTACAAATTAGGTTGGGCCAGATTTCCAAACCAAGAAATTTAGCTGGGCTAGACATTTAGCAGCAGGTAATGACAAAATCTTTAAACCAACACAAATGAACGTATTGAAAAACAAGCAATGTCTATTCATACTGTAGTTTCCCTTGTGGATTTGGTCACATAGGACAGAGGCACATCAAAAAGTGCATCAAACTTCTTGATGTTTCTGCGTCAGATGTGACTCTTTGGGTGTGTTCGTAAACTGCACACTATGAGCACACTCTGGTCAATTTGTGTTGATGGAATTATTGTTTGTTTAATTCAGAGTGTTCAAAACGCCCACTGCGCACTCCATCTGAGGAGAGAGCTTGACGTCAAAAAACAGTTGCAGACGAATTAGGACAGATTCCAAATTTATTTACAAATTAGAGACCTTAAGTAATTAAACACAAGTGTTTGTTGAATGTCAAATCACCCTTACTGTTGATAAGCTTTTGAATGAATTTTAAAGCCAAACTGAATTCATGAAGACACCCAAATAAAACAAAAAACAAAACAAAAAAACAATATAAGAGCTGTAACTGAATGTTGTAAGGCTATGCGGAGTGCTGCATTCATAGTCTGTAAGCTGTAGATATTTATATAAGAATTTCTGAAGGCTCGCAAAATGTGTTTTTTTTTTTTTTTCTCTCTCCTGCTTTTCTTTGCGTTTCTGTCTGGACCACGGGCTGGGCCACTGGGAGGTTGCATCTGGGCTGCATGTGGGCCACATGTGGGCCGCCATTTGAATAAGCTGTACTTTGCTGCACTACCTTCTTCAGGTATCGGCTCCAGATCCCATGGACTCATTTTCTCTGTCTCTCCATTGTCCCACCTATTAAACACATTCTATATTAGCATTTCACACTTTATTTTGTGGCAAGTCCTAACGCACCACAGACATTATACTGTAATGACTGATTCCCCTTCAATCCTTTCTGGAAACGAAAACAGGACAAAAGTCACATTCAGCACACTCAATACACCACACGCATACCTAATATCGTAACACTGGAACAGGCTATCTGGATATTCTGGTTCGAGCGGCTGCTGGCTTTCCACTGATCCAAACCACCATGCGTCATCGATTATGCTCCTGAATCTCGAATCTAGTCACACAGAGAAACCACATTAATGGCTGTGAAGAACATGGGATGAGCAACAGGCTCAGAATTTATGGCAAACTGACTCACCAGGTTGCCAGTTGCGTTCTTTTGCCTCGTTGTAAAACTGCTGCAGCACCAAAAAGTCGATGACATCAGGCATGTCATGATACCTGCAGGACAAGAACGAAGGGCTCTGATTTAAAGCACTGGTCTAACCACCGAGAAGGCACGCAAACACCTTACAAACACCACCAGCACAGTTTTTTGCTGAATATAAATTAGAAAATAATACCAATACAATTTTATAAAAAAAAAATGCTTCAAAAAGCAACAAACTCGTGTGTGTGTTCTCACTTTAAACTGAAGGACTCATTAGTCATCTTCCCTGAGAGCGGGTCTAGGAAGGCCAGTTTGAGGCAGCAGAGGGTGGGCGGGCCCACCTCATACTTTATGCCAATCACCTTCACCGACTCTTGATCCTGCAACAGGAACACACAGATCAAGAGCAGACCTCATTAATACATGAAAACAATGCATGGTAGTGAGGAAGATAAAACACACAGCAAAGGTGGGGAGGCCAGTTAGCCCCAGGTGGCCATCTTACCCTGAGATCCAGTTTATTCCAGGGCTGTTTCAGACGATTTATATTGTAGGCTTTGGCCCTACGCACTGCACGTACGTACGCTTCGTGACCTTGACGGAAGTAGATGAGCTATAGACAGGTGAACGAGAGTTTGAGACGATTTCAGCTACTTGTTGACAGTCAAAAATGATTAAGACTGTATTTTTCCTTCATCTCTACATATGATTTGGCTCTAGAGTTCTAGATGCAGAATGCAATTCTGCTCAACTTGTCGACTGACTCTGTGCATTAAAACTCAACACCCCTGACACACAGACGTTGACATGTGACCATTTGTCTCTTAAGGTTCGAGCTCCATACCTCATCCCCCATCTGAGGCACGAAGGGCAGTCGGCGGGCTGTGGTGTCTGTGATCCACGATGGAGGGGTCCACTCAGCAGATGCACTGCCCGACCCGGGCTAAACACACACACACACGTACGTTTCAACATCACATACCAACAATTTGCAGTTTTTACAGTGCCCATCAAGCACAGCATTAGATACACAGCTAAGAGGCCTTCATAAGCAACTTATTTCATGATCTAAAATATTGAGTCAGATCTCTCATAGTACCAAACCATACGTTGAGAGCATATATTTTGTCCATTATATGTTGCAATGGTTGTGATTTCATTTAGGTTAGAAAACAGGAGTAGAAATGTCAGACCTTTTTAGGTTCTTTTGGTTTCTTCTTCTTTTCTGCCTCTTTCTTTTTCCTCTTCTCCTCCTCCTCTTCTCCCTCACCCTGGGCCTCTCCCTCGTTCTCAGAGCTGCTGCTGGCCGGGGCTCTGACAGGACGCCTGGTGGACCGCTTCGGAGGCTGAAGGTTGATCCCTGCATCGGCAGTCCAATCGGAGTACTCGCTTGACGAGTCACTGTAGAAACATGCAGAGAAAGAGGAGAGAAAAGAAAATTGTAATTTGAACTTGAATTATTACAGTCCTCGACACCAGACACTGGAGCACCAGATAAAATCAGCCATCCCACGATGCCACACCGTTCAATCATTGATGGTAATGAGGCAATGCTGCTTGGCTGAGGTCATGTTTATCAACTGGAAACCAACAACAAACCTGGAGCTGCTGTCACTCTGCCATTGAGCCTCTCCGTCTGATGAGGCGTCACTGGCATCTGCCTGCTCCTCCTCCTGCTGCTTCAACACACACACACACGTTAACCCACAAACAATGAACAGCTTTCTGAAGTACCTTCATTAAAATTAGGACTACTTCTGCCTCTGCTAAGAGCATTTCTCAAGACTGTTCAACCTTTTTAAAACCTTTGCAAGGGGTGTCTTAACTCAGCCCACCCAGCAGTGTTGGTTAGATTAGCCCCACCCTGTAGCCCTACCTCTGCTTCGCTGTCCGAGTCGGAGCCGTGCGGCGACCTGAGGCTGGCGGTGCGGCGTAGAGCGCGGCGCTCGCGGGCCGAGCGGGTGTGGTAGGAGTGGCGCTGCTGCTGCTGCTTCTTGCGCTGCGTTCGCCGCATGGAGCGCAACGACATGAACTCCGGCTCAGCCTGGGACGGGGCGCACACACACACACACACACACACACACACACGCAAACACACGGGCACAAACACACACAAACATGCAAACACACGCACACAGGACAAGAGCAGGTCAGCGTCAACTGGGCTGTTGGAACAGACCTCCTTGTCTAGCTCAGTTGATTAGAGTCATAAAGTGTTTGACTCACTCGTGTGGCACTTTGCACAGGTTTCCTCCTCTTCTCCGTGTTGTATAACGAGCGCTCGGACTCTCCTTTGGCCTGCCGACTCTCCTCCATAACTCTGAAACACACCACACACAGACATCAGCCAACCGCATACATGGGGATGCATGAAACATGATTATTCAACGGTGGTGTTAGTGAGAGCCCTTTTGTCCTCCACATAACTTGACAGATCCCTGATGCTTTACTATTGCTTGATCTTTGCATCATGCAACTCTGGACCCATAAGCATCCATTTTGTGTAGCAAGTGCATAGTAACCAGATGATCCTCATAGTCCTAGCTGCATTGTTTTTTTTATATCAATATTACTTGTTTTACTTTTTAAAAAAAATAAATAAATAAAAAAAAAAAAATTACGTAAGGCTATAACAAATGTACTTACTTACATCTATCTAAAAAGCATGAAGCGTCTGTGTGTGTGTGTGTGTGTGTCTGTGGCACGCATATCTCGCTGAACGTTTGTCAAACTTGGCAGGTGTCTTGCTATGGGCATGAGTAAGTGCAGTGGCAAATTTGACATTGTTTGAATAAGATATGCAAAAGATATCGTTAAATATATCGGTAAAAGAAGTACATTGGCTTTCGGCGCTAGCCACTCCCCCTCCCACACACCACTGTACTGTAAGCTACCAGTGAGGATAGAAGCAGGGCTTTGGCAGAGCTGGATCACTGTAGGTTACACAGGTAAAAACTTAACATGTCTGATCTCAACAATAAAGTGAACTCGGATTTTGCAACAACACGCCAAAACACACAGGTATGCAGTGGCTCTTCAAAATGACGTAAAAAATGATGTGCAATAAACCGACACTTTGAATAGCCCAGGCTACTTTGGACTGTCTTTAAACTTTAAATAAGCAAACGACAATTCCAACTGCAAGGTCCTAAATTGAAACGAGCGATAATGGTCCCGAATTAAAGAATGTCTCAGAATGCCACACATGCAAAGCATAACCAGCAACAAGCAACGAGTGGCAGACAGAGTGTGATGTCACTTATATGAATAGCCCAGGCTACTTTGGACTGTCTTTAGACTTTGAATAAGCAAACGACAATTCCAACTGCAAGGTCCTAAATTGAAACGAGTGATAATGGTCCGGAATTAAACAACGTCTAAGAATGCCACACAAAGCATAACCAGCGACAAGCAACGAGTGGCAGACAGAGTGTGATGCTATATGAATAGCCCAGGCTACTTGTCTTTAGACTTTGAATAAGCAAACAACAGTTCCAACTGCAAGGTCCTAAATTGAAACGAGCGATGATGGTCCCGAATTAAAGAACGTCTCAGAATGCCACACATGCAAAGCATAACCAGCGACAAGCAACGAGTGGCAGACAGTGTCACTTATAGGCCACCAGAGACTGTTTTTGAGTCACACCGTTGCAAATTTTATATGATGCATATCATCGTTTGTTTTCTTTATCATCAAGTTATTCAATAGGCTAAGCATATAGCCTTGACTCAAAACAGCTGTTGTTGTTGACGAAATGTCCTTTTTAGTCTGTCATATTTAGTCATTCAAATATCATTTTTGTTAATCAAGTTTTAGTCGACTAAAAGTCTCATCATTTTAGTCTAGTTTTAGTCAAAAGAAAACTAAAGGCATCTTAGTCTTAGTCAGTTTTAGTCAGCATATTTTAGTCTCTTTTTTTATAACAAATTATTTCTGATTACCATTTGAGTCAAATAGTGCTTCACACATCTCAATTTTCCAACAATATTGTGTGTCCACAGGGCTAATCGTCTGTTATAATTACTCATTCTGATTTTTTGTCAGTCAGTATGTTTACATGCACAGGTAAGTCGAGCTACAGTTATAGCTCGGCTGGGATTTGACCACAGACAGTAAAAGATTTGACTGGACCACTGTCATATTCGTAGACCAGTGTTTCTCAAAGTGTGGTCCGGGGATCACTGGTGGTCCGCAAGCTATCCCAAGTGGTCCGCGAGCAGACGTGGTAAAATATAATATAGATGAGTTGTTTGCAATATTGAACCAACTTGTATGTAAAAACAGTTCTGCAACACTGTCTATGTAAGATATGCCAGTTTAAATCATACAGTATGAATCCACACAATAAGCAAAGTGCAAAGACAATAAGCAAGGTGGTTCAGTGAGTAAGCCTATTGTGTAGACTAGGCTATTGTTGAAGTAGGTCTAATCTTTTTTTTTTTTAGCTAGGGTTAGTTAAGTGGTCCTAAAACTAAAAAAGTTTGAGAAACACTGTCGTAGGCCAAAGTATTAATGTTTTACTCCGCCTCCGCCTCTAGATGGCGATATGCGCCCAAACACAACACATTCCCCAAACAGACTCTCCATCTTAGCCATAGCTAACTTGCTAGCGAACTTTCCATACTAGCTTACTTGCTAGCAAACTTTGCATCATCAGTCTAACTAGTTAAATAGTTGACATTACATGAACATTTTCGTATGGACATTCTGGGGGATGTTTATTTGTATGAGAGAAGCTTCAACTTCTGGGTATGTAGCATTGTGGCATAAAGCTTAGGTAGTTATCTTACTAACTCTGGCAGAAATCTCCAGTGTTCTTGTTCCATGTAGTTTCGTGTTGCAGCCACAGGGTTGCAGCAACAGCAAGTAGACTAGCCTACAGGAAAGCTGCGTATGAACTCATTCGGAATATTTTGAAAACATAACAGCTAGGTATTCTGTCTTCTCATTTTGTAGACGAAAATGAAGAGAGATTTTATCTTAGTTTTTATTTCATGCAAAACATTTTAGTCTCGTCTTTTTTCGTCAACAATAATGCATCTTAAGATAGTCTTAGTGTTTCAGGACATTACTGCCGTCTCGTCATTGTCTCGTCTTAGTCATGAAAAAAAAAGGTTGTTGACGAACATATTTCCTCTCGTCTCGTCTGACGAAATTAACACTACAGATGGGCACCTTACACTAAACGATCTAGCTGACGGGAGTGCGCCACAACTCCTGTACAACTCTCATGATTTCTGTCAGACTTTTTTAGTCGTCAGCTGTGAAATTGCACGAAAATTGTACCATGTAAGGCCAGCATTAGACTTAATAAAAACCTACAGCAACACAGGCCATGGCCAAAACCAGCCAGACTGGGTGTCCCATGTCCCCTCTAAATCCCCCTGTACCTCAACATGCTGGCTGGGACCTCGTTGACCACCACCCTCCGGCTCCAGGCCAGCAGGTCTCGCTCGGTGGCCATCTGGCTGCGGGGGGCATTGTGGTGCATCTGCCGCACCCCTTCCACCTGGCCACTCCGCCGGAGGCCCACGTTGGGCGGAGAAAGGAGAGCCCCTTCACCCTCAGCACCTGCAAGATCACATTCAGTGGAGAAGGTGCATCTGAGTGCCTAGTTCAGTTCTGGTCAGTTCATGTCATGTTCGGTGAAATGACCGGAGGAAGTCTATTCTTTTGTGCACAAGGACTGATCAGCCAGAGCCATTGTTATGTATTAACTTCGCAATATCTACACAGATACAGACAAAAACCTTTTAAATAGCAAAATAGCAAAACTAGCTTTTTGTAACGATCAAATTAGTTGCCCAGTTACTGTGGAAATGGCATGGATGGAATATGCCTGATGTGCCATAAAGAGCAGTAGTGTCTCCCTCACCTGCTTGCTGATCTGCTGGGTCGATTCTCTGGTCCTGCTGCTGCTGCAGCTGTCTGATGAGGTCGTCCAGCGGGCTCTCCTCCTGCTCCTCCTCCTCCGATGTCTGCTGGCCAATCACCTGCTCAACCACCTCCCCGTCACCTGCGCAAAGCCACACAGGCGTTACTTCACAACAACAACAACAACATCATATGTAGGATTTGTATCAGGCAGATACACCTTAAGGGTCTAAACAGACCTGGTTTTGTTTTGCAAAGAACATCTATGTTGCACAAACTGTTGGTGTAACTTTAATGTTAGTGATGTGCCTTTTTTTCCTTGTGGGCCCTTGTGATGTTTGTGTGAAGACTTATTGTGCTCACATCAAACTATGCAACACACAGCTTACAGTGAGCCATTCAGCCAACTCTGCATACAGGGCAACCCAGCCCACACTGGCAGTCAGAGCCTGTGTTCAGCAATTTGCCACTCGATGCTATTCAACTGCAAATGGCCATTTCTAAAAGGGAATTAGTTTTATAATAATAAAAGAAAATCGAATATTTTATGAGAAATTTATAGATGAATGTCAATGATGAATGTTAACTGAAATTGAAACATAATGGTTACATCAAAGCAAGAGTACTTCACTATCCATTATGAAGGTGGGAACCTGTTCAAATCCTCAAACTGTTGTCAGTACATTACATCATACACATCAGATAACATTACTCTACTCCCTCAGTAGCTTATTTGGCTAGATGTTCACACACAGGACACCTCTCCCCAACCTTTCCCATTTTTGACCTTCTTTTGACTTGTGCAGTGCTGACACAATTCAGCAGATTATTTTGCATAAATTGAACTCTGCAGAACCTTGATCGCTCCAGGATGAGACCTTGTGCTTCGGGATGTTCAAACTCACTGGATGTGGTGCAACACCCAACAACTTCATACAGGCTGATGAAAGCTGGTAAACCTACATGCTGAAGCTGCTCTTTATAGCACATCATTCCACCGAAATATGGGGCACCAGCTACACAACCACAAATATCTGCAGACATCCTGCAGCTCCTACTGAGAGGCTGGTTTTACCATTGGCTATGCAGCTAAGAAGCTGGTTTACCATTGGCCATGTAGCTAAGAAGCTGGTTTACCATTGGCCATGTAGCTAAGAAACTGGTTTACCATTGGCCATGTAGCTAAGAAACTAGTTTACCATTGGCCACGTAGCTAAGAAACTGGTTTACCATTGGCCATGTAGCTAAGAAACTAGTTTACCATTGGCCAAGTAGCCCAGCTGGGGGACAAGCTGCTCGTCTTTGCAGTTCTCTCTGCCCGGGACCAGTCGCTGGAAGATGGGCGGGTGAGGGTTTCCGTCCACATCCACTAGGAAGGGTGGGGGCATGAGGTGGGGGGCCTGCTGGGTCTGCTCGTCCAACACGTAGTTATTGGCGTCCCGAATCAGTGGGCGGAAATCCGTGTGATAAAACATCTGGTCAGGAATCTGATGGGAAGGGAGACAGATGACGTCCATGATCAAGCTACTTTCAAGGTACCAAGTGTAACTCAGTAGTGTAAAAATATTTTGTATGTTTGAACATTTGCTCTGAACAGAGCATGTCAAGCATCTTATTCCTATGCTTATCAGCAATACAAAAGCGTTTTTACCTTCTCGTAAAGCCTACTGCATCCAAAACCAAATATGAGAAGGTGGCCGTGAGAGTCTGTGCAGGCAAAGTGTTGACCATCAGCCGAGAACTTGCAGTCAAAGACGGCACCGTGGCCTTGTCCCTCAATCTGTAAGAACAATAGTGAGAGAGGGAGGAAAGTTACTGTACTGTACACTATGTTCATCCAGCACATTGCCTGCCCCCCCCCCCCCCCCACACAATGCACCAGTAAAAACTCAACCACTGTACCATGTTAAAGAAGTTTCGGATCTTAGTTCCCCTGCTGAGGTCCCAGACGTAAATGTTCCCATCATGCCCGGCAGAGAGCATGATCCTCCAATCAAACGGGTGGGCTTCCAGCACAAAAACTTCGTCATCATGACCCTGCACAATAATAACACAAACTATTAAACAAGCCAGTCAGACCCAACTTCACAGCAAATGAATCCACACGGAACCACCTCCTGGTGAAGACCCTTTCATTTAAAAAGGAAATTTACACTGAAAAACAGTCCCCACCACTCCTCATCCAAACACTTCCTCATCCACTTACTGATAACACATGAAGCAGTTGGCCACTGGTAGAGCTCCACACTTTCAGCAGACAGTTAGAAACAGCAGTGATGACCATGCGGTCACTGCGGTCCCACGCAACCATCGTAACGACCAGTTTGGTGGACTTGTCCTCTCCTGACACCATGGCACTTCTGTTTAAGACACGCACGCAATGACAAAAGCCTCAGGATTTAGGCACTTGGTTGACCGTTTCTATTTATGAGCTATTTTTTACCCCCCTCTTCCACATCCGTAAATCAGAACACATTAGCCTATTATTTTGGCATCTGCTTCTTGCTTGCTCAATCATAATCCAAATGTGCTCCCTCATATTTATTCTTCGCTTGACTCTTCTGTTTAACCTCATCAGGCTTAACCCAGATATTTTCATTTTAATCTAGCCAGATTGACCCAGTGCAACAGGTCTACCTAGCCAAAATGGTCTGGCCATTCACTCTTAAAAGTCTGCCCAAAGGTTAATCTCATGTGCATGTATGAGCAACAAAATACATAATTGCACAAATAAAAAATAAAATAAAAAACAGGCTCGGTGTTGCCCTCTAGTGACGGGACAGTCCCTCACCCAGGCAGACGGGCGCTCATGTCCAGACAGACGCTCTTCCACTCCTGCTGCTGGAAGTGCCAGA
Source organism: Alosa alosa (assembly GCF_017589495.1). Classification (NCBI taxonomy): domain Eukaryota; kingdom Metazoa; phylum Chordata; class Actinopteri; order Clupeiformes; family Clupeidae; genus Alosa; species Alosa alosa. The sequence goes on from NC_063190.1 coordinate 9,321,861, forward strand.
TCCGCGCCGTGCCATCACGACTGCCACTCACAAACCTAAGACTGGCATAGACACACACAAGAGGAGAATCAGAGGGAGGTCACTTGCTCCTACTCACTACTGGGGCAATGGGGGAAGCCCCAGGGATTTGCGGAGTCTGACAGATTCTGAACGTACCCATCACTGTTGTTGCAGAACTGCACGGCCAACACTTTATCCTGAAAAACAAAATAGAGGGAGTTGAATGATCACAGAGAACACCTTCCTTCATAGATACCATTTCAATCACATTCTTAATTATCTCCAACTTTCACTGGCTGTGCCATCTCACCATGTGAGCGTCCAGCTCCGAAAGCTTCATGGGTGTTTCCGCGCCCAAGTAGTACACTCTGATCACATGGTCTGTGCTTCCTGTGGTCAGGAACATCCCACCTGTCAATGGAAATGAGGAAAGACGGTGAAGATGAAGTCAAGAAATCAGGTCCCTAAACACTGCAAACATGTATGGGCACTGAAATGAAATACTAGCACTAGATGTACTAGCAATAAAACTATGGGGAAATGCTGACTGTGGCAACATGGCGTGACCAAGAAATGCCTGATCACTAGCAATCGTCATCTATCCCATAAGCATTCCTAAGTTCATAACAAGCTGGGCATGTCATCCATGTATAATTGACTGTATTGAAGCAAAACGTCTTACACACAATTATTCCCATGTACATTTATTTTCTATAACATTTATGTTTAAGGCAAATCCATATAGCAAATTATGAAGGAAAGCAAGCTCTGTACCACCCAGAATGGGCAACCAAAGGTTTGGCCTTATTGCTTTAAACAATCAGCTGCTTTTTTCTTGTAGCAAGCCATAATTTCCACAGACCTTCTCTTCTGAATGGCAAGTAAATAAGTGTGTGCGTGTGTGTCTAAGGTGAAGTAGGCCAACCCAGTCATACTTACCACAACTGAAGGAACAGCAGGAGATCTGAACACCTGGGCGTGAACGCTCAACAAACTTCACTGGACGGTCACTACACAAGACACACATCAACAGTGATGACATTAATTGTACAATCTCAAGCTTCCACACACACAAACACACAACTCACACACACACACACACAGTGGGTGCAGAGGAATTAAAACTGTATGCCCAATCCCACTCACTTGAACTTCATGGTGAGGGCGTTCCACTGCCAGAAGCACACCATGCCGTCTGCCCCTGTGGAGGCCAGCACCCGAGCAGAGCCTGTGGTACCTGGAGAGAACTGAATATGGTAGAGAGGGACACAGATATGCTGATGAGTGTGAAAAAAAAGGTGCATCATGCTCTGTGCATGTCTTAATGTATACAGCTTGATGTGTACGTCTGTCTGGGCCTATACATTTAAGATTCTTGACACCTCACACTCAGACCTATGCCTGAATTCTAGTAAAGTGTCTGAGAACTTTAAGTCCTGGCAAACCCTTTTAAGGCCAGTTTCCCATACATGGATTAAGCCTAGTGCCAGACTAAACACAAATTTAAGATGAAAAACTCCACTAAAAAAACCTGTATGTGGATTAAGTCTAGGACTAGGCTTAGTCCATATATGGAAATTTAAAGTTAAAATCGAGCACATAGCATTAGTTCTATAACAGTTTGAGGCTGTCCAGCCAGGAGGCGACGGAGACCTGTATGGATGTGATGGAGGCGGCATGGCCCTGGAGGACAGTGATGGGTGCGCACGTCCTCAGGCACCACACGCGGATCACTTTGTCGCAGCTGGCCGAGGCGATGAGCGTGTTCTCATAGTTGACAGTCATGTCCGAAATTTCTGCCGCATGACCACGGAGAGTTGCTAGGAGACGGCCGTCGTCTGTCCCCCATATCTTCACTAGGCAGTCGTCGGAACCCTGGATGCAGCAGGAAGCAGCTCATATTAGTCTACTCTAACCCACACCATACACATGCATTTTCCTAATCATTCAAGGAGCAAGGAGGAGCAGACTTCAGGGATTAATATCAACTATTTTCACTGAAAGTTTTACATTTTTGACAACAACATTAAATACATCAACACCTCAAATAACTCCAGCAGCCACAACAACTGTTGTGGAACACAATAAATATGTGTCTCATACCAGAAACATGTTGAGCAAGGCATCACCAAAATCATCTGAATGTTCAGCTTGGTAGGCTTCACAATCTTTTAAGCATCACACCCCCACCCACACACACACACACACACACACACACACACACACACTGTGACTGATGTATAAGAGCTCCTTACTGTGAAGATGCGTCGTCCCGTGCGATCAAACGCCACACAGTAAACCGAGGAGAGGTGCCCCAGGATTCGCCTGTGCATCTTCATGTGCTGATAAGTGGAGGAAGGGAGGGCGTGCCCAAAACGAGCGACGCCTGCAGTCTGTCGAGCACCCATGATAGATGCTGGGGAAAGAGAGAGCAATCAGTGCCATTGAACCCCATGAGCGACTTTCACAGGGCAGCTGAGCTAAAGCCGATATATGATCTCTGCTCTAGTTCTCTCTTGTTCTGTCATGTATTCAAGGTATTGCGTCTGGATGCAAGAGAAATCTGATCATAATCCCTAAACAGCACTGAGCACAGGAAGCTGGTTTCATTACTATGGACACCGCTGCACCATGGGAAAAGCATACCGAAGTTGGGTGGCACCTCCACACTGACTGGAGGTTCTGGTGGGCGTCCCCTGTGTAGCGCTGCCACTGTGGAACTGCTCCATACTGTGTTACAACCTGTGTCAGACAGATGCACACAGAGAGGAAGAGTGAGAGAGGGAGGGAGGGAGGGAAAGAGAGAGAAAGAGAGAGAGGAAGATAAATAAATGAATGCATGCATACATTACCCGATTAATAGCGAGAACTGTGGACCATAACTGTGACACATTACAATTCACATGTCTAACACCCAGAGGCATTTTGATGTTTTGCTAGACGACTGAAACAGGAACTAATAGCTTGTGCATTTCACACCTCTGCACCCTCCTTTTTTTAGGGTGAGATTTGTGGGGAGGAAAGTACATTCCAGAAAGAACCTACAAAGAGGAATGCTTAAACTATTCACAGACAGTGGTAGCATTCTGTAATACAGTATAGAAGAAATGCAAACACTAAGAGTGAGTTGGCACTATTAAAGGACAAGGGCTGTAATGTTCTACCTGGCAACGTCATTGACACAAACCTATGCATCTGGTGTTAGAAACAAAATCATTGTAGACCAATGTTAAAATGACTATCCATACAGTGTGGTGAAAACACAAGTATGCACAAGTGAAACCACAATGTTACATAGTGCAATGGAAGTGCGAAGAGGCGGTTGGCACTATACAGTACTAGGGCTAACATTCTTCCTAGTTATAACCAGCCTTGTGAGACCATCCTGATCTCATAACCTCCATTTTTCCACTTGCAGATCAGTCTGGCTTCTTGCGATGGAGAAAATTTGGAGCCGTTCGCCAAACGAACAGCCAATCAGCGTTGGTTTTGAGGCGTCGACACTCTGTTAGTAAGTCATACGCTTCGTTGATCTGATTGGTTGATTTGGCCTGTCTATCACCAACATAGGTGGTGATAGACAGATGGTTTATCCAATCAGCTAACCAGTATTTTTGTCCCTTCCCAGAAGTTCTCCAACGGAAAGTTCCCAGATGGATAAGCCGAGAAAATGCAAAGCAATCCATCTGGCGGAGTTGGGTTAAGTTGAACCATGGACACGAGCCTAAACATGAACTAAAAACAGACCTTTGATGAAGATCTCCAGCAAAAATCAAGAGTCGAGTCTAGGATTCGGCTTAATCCATGTAGAGAAACCAACATCTTGTGTTCATGTATGGGTTACAAGCTGAACGTACCACCAGAAGTGCCCTACCCAACCTACAGGAAATTTACATAAGGAGATGTCAGTCGAGAACAAGAAAAATTATCAGGGATCCCAGTCACTCCAACAACTGTCTCTTCTCTATCCTACGGTCTGGGAAACGTTACCGCTGCCTGAAGTCCAACACGGAGAGAATGCGGAAAGGTTTTTACACCCAGGCTATCAGGAATCTAAATGAGGATTGTAGCAGGAGCTCCAGCATAGCCTAAACACTTTGCACGTTCTTTCTTTATTCTTCTCCTTTTTATTTATTTATTTATATATATATATATATATATATATATATATATATATATATATATATATATATATATATATACACACACACACACACACACACACACACACACACAGTCTTGGAGTCAGTGGAACAAGCATTTCACTGCATTTATAGGCTACCTGTATAATGTATGTGACAAATAAACATTAGATTGATTGATTGATAAATACAATCAATCAGTGTTTAAATTTGATTTTCAACAACTGTCTATTCAGTGTGGTGAAACAAACACAAGTATGCAGCTGTGTGACAGCAAGCAAATGTTTCACATTTTCGGTCATTACTCCAGGCGAGACCACTTTCACACTGACTTTATATTTATATGAATTGGCTCAAATCATTTATTTTGGGCAGTACAAGTGTGCTTAGAAAAGGAGAACTGTGCAGTGCCATTTACAGTGCTAACACATAAGGTAGCCGCAAAGCTAGCTGCCACAGCCTTCGTCCTAATATAACTGCTTCTAATGCCTGAGGTTTTTAGATGGAGCCCAGTGAACGACTGCATCACAAGAGCAGATCATTCTTGAGCCTTGTCACCCCAGATCGAGAGTCAGTTCTACCAGGATAAGTAAAACACCATGGAAAAGTGTTAGCAACAAAGCTGGCAGTTGTGCCAGTACCTGAAGTGTGACAATGTATATAAAACTATACTGTACAAAGCAATTAACGTGCCAAATGAAAAGGCCAGTGCCTTTTCCAGAAGCCACTCTGGTGTAGTGGTACCATTTGAAATATTCAGAATATGCTGATGCATCCAAAGATCAACACTACCTAGAGGCCAAGCAAATACAAGCAAAAATCCATTCTCTGACCACATTGCTGTTTGTAACATATATCTATGAGACGGAAAATAAAGATGTCTCATATTTCAGAGGTGATAAGTGTGGAACAAGTTCTTGTGACTGGAACATAAGAGGTGGACAGAGATTCTGAGACACTGCCTAAAGGCAGTTTTTTTACATCTGAAAGATTCCGGTAGAAACAGGTTGCTGACAACAAATAGTTGATTACTAGCTTTCAAAAACACCTGAGCACACTTAAAAAAAAAAATCTTCAGTAGTACGCTATGCAGCATCCCACGTTATCAGGCTACGTCTGTGGTGACTATGAAGACGGCAGGAAGTGAAAGTAAAGGGCTGCGATCGCGCAGTTCAGGCAATTATAATATAATATAATATATATAATAGGAGGGCGAAGTAAAAAAAACTTTTACAAATAACGAATCCCGATTACCACTCCGCTGCCGTCTGGGACTTTTGCTAAATGCATGAAATATAAGCCTTACAGTGAAAGATGGATAGGCTACCTTCTGATCCTATCGAAAGAAATTGTTTATTTTAACACAGAGGAAAAGGACGCATTTGGCGCTCGCTGTAGCCTCGCAAAAATATTTGAGTGCTAGAATGTCCTAGTCGTAGCCTAACAATAATAATTCAATAGGACTATTTTCTGCTAAAACATTAGGTTACATATTTTACGTCCAATGTAAGCTATAGGCCTGCAAGACATGTAGGCTACAAAAAGACAATGACACGTCAGTCACAATTCACGTCACAGTCAGGAATTATTTGAATAAGATGGTAGACTAATAAGTATTTTATTTTACAAGACAGTAGACTAATGTGATAACTGTTTGGCTGACAGCCTTTAAAGTAGGCTCAATTTCATTTTTTTTTATGTGTTAGCCTGTTACAGCAGGAATTAGTGACTGGCATGTGGGGGCGTGACATCACGATGGTTGCTTCCCATCATAATGTCTGTCAACAATCACGATGGACGATGATATCATTCATCGACACAACCCTAGTGTGTGTGTGTGTGCGCGCGTGTCAACTCCATACCCTTTGCCGTGCGGAGAAGAGACTGTTTTCCAGTGCCCAGTAAGGTACAGACCCCAGGAACACTTGGTGGAACATGCTGGTCTATCAGTGGTCCCACCTGTTTACACACACGCAGCAGGTAATCTGCAGGGATATGCTGGTTCAGTGCCACCTGTAAACATACAGGGGGGAAAAAACCCTCAACAGTTGATAGATACGAGAGAACAGCAATGTGGTTGACACCATTAAAAAGTATAGCAGCCCATGTCTGCCACATAAAGTACTACTACTACTACTACTAAAAAACCTCCACCAACTAATTCTGAAATATTAAATCGAAATGTTAAGATACTAACTTAGTATTTTGAAATACAAAAGAGCAATTATGAAATGCAAAAGTACAAACATGTTGAGTACTTAGTTAGAAGGCCCATCTCAAAACTTAATTTTCTCTGATTAAGCATCTTAAAATATGAAGGTAGCTGTAGTAGCCAAGCCTACAAAACTTGCATGAGATATTACAATTAATTTCGTGTTGTTCTCTCTGCCACCCCCTTCTGTCTCCCTTCTCCCCCACACACGTACGTACACACACACACACACACACCACACACACACTAGACTAAGGCCCAACGACCAATCAGAGTCAAATTTCGCCTTATCCTGGGCTTACTCAAATAGTAACTGGTATTTGATTGGATGGGGAACTTTGAGTGACGCCTAGGATCACCAGTCCCGCCTTGTTCTGTTTGCCCTCGTTTAACCCCTCCTCTTCAGCCCGCACACAATAAGGGAAAAAATAAAACAAAACATTTTTAATTATAAAGATATCGCTTTACTATGAACCTTTCGTAAACTATACCTTGTTCATCATTCCTGACGTTAACACAGAGTAAGAGACATACGCTTCAAAACTAAATATCCTACCACAAAAAAAAAAACGTACGATTCATAACAAAAGTTACAGTAAGAATTTGACAGTCAATGATGCGATAAAGTTATTATACTCACCCAGTCATCGAAGTTTCGCTTATATTGTTTCCCATCCCAACTCCACCGTTTCGGGATCAACTGGAGAGAAAAGCGCCGCGTGGTAAACGCAAGAGTCGAGTTCTCATACCATGTATATTCCCTCTTAATACAACTTAATAGTTGTCGCTTAGATATTACACATCAATAAAGCCGAAAAGCGGCAGATATCGCGCACATGAAACGCGAGAATAAAGCTAGCTAATGTAGCAAGAGGAGCGCGGCTTACCTCATACTCTTCCAGTTCCTCCACCAGGATCTGAAATACACACACAGCGGGTTAGCTATCTATAAACAGTTAAACCACACTTCGTTTATGCTAAAGGCTGCGTTGACACACCGCGTTTAAAACACTTAACGTACCCTTGCAGATTTTTTGCACGGTCCCGACTGAAGAAATCTGGCAATCAGGTAATACAATTCTGAAAACAGAAGGACGCATTATCAAGCCATTCAGTTCTAGCATTAGCTTAGCTTAGCCCCTGTAGCTAACTGCTGAAAGTATTATGTTAACGTCCAAGTGAAATACACAAGCACAACACCCACCGGCTTCAAGTTGCGAACAATGTTCGGCTGCCATGGTTATGTCATTACACTGGATTTAGGTTTACTGGTAGTTAGTTGTAATCTCCTAAATTGTTGAATTCAATTGAATCTCTTTAATTGTTCCCAGCGTTCGGCCCTTTCCTCGGAGCCTCGCGCAAGCTGCGCTGAGTGCCTTTATTTGTTAGCGCCCTCCCTCGACCGTCGAGGATTCATGGTCTGCAGTGGGCCTACCACGCTAAACCGCCAGGGAATAAGATAAAGCTGCAAAACGGTGAGGTCAACCAGGTGAACACCTCTACTGCGGGATAGGGAACAACCGTGTGCCACGAACCAAGACTTTAACATATTACAAGTCTCTTGAGTCTGATCAACAATGTCATGATGTATTGAGGTCTGGGAGAGTAACACTGCTTAGAGTAGGTTATAGAGTTCCTTTTCAGTATTATGCTTAGGTTAGTTTGTACTTCTCTGAGCTATTTGAGAAAACCAAACTACTTTATAGGCAATTCTGTGCCCTTTAAATGGTTAATGTAGCCTCTTGTGTTAAGGCAATAAATACCTTTGTGTTTATCACATCATGTTTATTACAGTTGCAAACAATTATGATAGAGACACAGATTGAGGAAAACGTACATGATCATTTTATTATGAGACATCCAGAGCTTTAGTGGGAACGCACACAACCCCAAGTCTTTAGAGATGAATTTTCAGTGTTAAAAAAATTGCCATTCTTGTTTTTTTTTTTTATTCCAAAAAAGTCCTGCATAATTACACACAATTTTGTAAAATTTATTTCTCCCATTAAGTTAGGTTTATTTGTCTTCTTAACAAATCAATTCAGCTGCATTATTATTCAAATGTGAAGGAGACCACCATTTAACTGTACCTGGAATGTTTTCAGTTATTTGTCAAGAATGCTTGATTATTCCTCTTTCTCATAGACAATTAATTTTTAAGGAAATGAAACAAAAACCCCCATATTAAGAACGACACTGCACAGACCCCAGAGTATAAACAACCACTAAACTGGCACAGACTGCGCTGGTGAACCAAGAGCACACCATCACCTACCACCAAGCCACCAGCCAACTCCCACTACAAACTCCCAAACAAGGACCTAACAATATATTAAAAACAATGCAGACAAAAGTATGCCTTTGCAGATTCATGACATTTCTTCTTGCTTCTGTAAGTTCTGACTGCCCAGAGTTTTTTGCACACGTGTTGTCTCATAACACTGCATTGATCATATATGCAATGAGAGTGGGACCACGGAGGCCTCCCTGGGAAACGTCAGACGAACTCACACCATCCTTTTGCTGGCAATGGAGACACCTGATATGACTGAGGCTGAACACATTTAGCTTTGTTTTGTGCTAAAAACCTGTACCAGTATTTACAAAATTGTTGATAAAAATATTTCTCTGGTGAAGGTGGAGAAGAAAAAAAGTAGGAGAGGGGGAACGGGGATCCAGGTGTGACTGGGGGCTGCTGAAGGAGGGGCCTGAATGGACGGATGGACAGATGGATGGATGGATGGGTTGGCGTGGTGCTACTCTGCCTTCGATTCCTCCTTCTCTGGCTCAGGCTCAGCCTCGGGGGTCTCCTCCACCTGCACAGAACCAGGCACACAGTCGAGTTTATTCAGGATTCTCCATTCACCTTTTTTCAGTCAGGAGGACACACAACGATAAATGTAAACGCAGTAGTAGTGCCAAAAACGTACCAATAATTACACAGCTATAAAGGGAAATTCATGTTTTAAATTAACCAATGACATATTTAGTACTTCTATATCAGTTGGCCCGGCTCCATCTGCCTGTTGCTATTCCTATAGTGAATGTGTCCCTGGTCATTACAAGTTTGTGAGGGGCAAGATATGTAGTAAAAGATAAGGAAATCAGAAAGCTGTCTGGAGTCAACCATACTTGTGAACATTTAGAAGGCTGAAAAAGTAAGATGCCTTTTCTCACTGATTGTGGGACAGTATTCCCAATAGCATCTGTTTAGTGTTTAGGCACTGATCATAGGGACTCACTGAAGTGATTACATGCATGCATTCTCCTTCTCTAGCATGCATGCATTATCTTATAAAGAGATGAAGTGTGCAGACTCAACTAACAACCTTATCAGAAAGTGTTGTGATGCCCCCTGGCAGGAGTATACAAAGTACACATACACAAGTATGCAAATAATTCTAGAGATCTGTGTTTATTGCATTTGCTATGTCTATTATTATGTCAACTACAGGTAAAATCAACTTACTCGCCCTAACTTACTGTCCCATGAGCATCATACCTCATTAGTTTTGGTCTCCCCATTTTCAGACTGGTTCTCCTCCTTAGGCTCCTCAGCCTTTGCCTTCTTTTTCTCCTCCTTTTTGTCGTTCACCTCTTTATCTTTCTGTTGGAAGAACAGAAGAAAGTGTCTTGTATGTGTACTGAGTCTAAAAAGTCAATAACTTATATACTATTAGATACAGTAACAAAAGACACTTATAACGTTTATGCTAGACATGGGTAAAACTCTGAGGGAAACCCCCAACAGAAAGCAGAAAACATGAAAATTACAAATTATAAGTCAAAAAGTTGGAAAGTAAGAAAAGCAGAAATGTTTACCTTCGGTGTCTTTTTAGGTTTAGGTTCTGGTTTAGCAGGGGCTGGTTTCTATTACAGAAATAAAAAAAAATAGTAGTGTTACAAAAAACGTTTTTTACATTTTTACAAACTGATTTTTTTTTTTTTAAATAAAGAACAAAGAGACATTTCCAACTAAAAATATACATATCAAGAGGCCTCACATTAACATTAAGTAACATTATGGGAGTAAAAAAATCAGGCATAACAGGCATAGGCAAGTAAGATAAAGGAGTTTTAATGTTAACTTACACTTACCGCCGATAACCTGGCGGATCTTCTCTGGGGCTGTAGGTAGAGGAAATACAATTGAAGTTAAATGTAAATGAATAAGTGAGTGGACCTGCAGTGCAGGTTGCCATAACACCTGACTATAGATATGACAATTTTGCCCTCACCAGTTACATCCGTGCAATAGCAGGAGTAGTAACCACTCAAATCAAAATGAAAAACAACATCCACTTACTTCCTCTTTCACCTCTCCATCGGTTCCCTGCAGAGATAAAATGAGAAACGGAATTAATTTTTGATCATAGTGAACTTGCACAACTTTATCACATAAGAACACAACTCATGTTTAACTGAGACACCTATTTAGAACGGAAACGTTTTCACGGCATCGGCTTTAACATTGACAGGGGGAGGGGCACAAAACATTCCCTCTCTACTACGCCATCTGGCGATAAGAAGGTGTCATAGCAGTCATCTTGCAAAACGAACAAAGAAAACGTATGAAAATGTTTTATTAACACGTCCCTTCCATGGCTTTACAGCGACGATTAAATAAACTGAATCTCCCCTCCATTTTTCTATGCCCTTTAGACGAGCGTTAACGCGATATTGCGTCTAAAAACCTGTATTCATTACAACCCGCGTTCGAGATGGAGAGTGTAGGAGCTGCAAAGCATGGCTGCGGTTCCACAGGCATGGAGATTCCAGTTCAGCGCAGACACAAGACTGGTAGCAATAGTGCTGCTCAGGAAACCCATGAAATAACACTCCACTCTTGAACAAATTATCGCAATTCCACTAAAAATAACACGGAAATAATCTTAATGCAATTATCAGACCGAGATCGCAAGTCCCAACGACAGATTTTTTAGAAAAATCACCGTTGTCTCGAGGGCTTCCTAATTTCGCTACGGATTTATAAGGACAAAAGTATATCCGCATGTCGTAATCAGGTCGTTTACCTACCTTTCTTTTAGGCATGGCGAATTCCTTTACTATTTTCTTCTTTTAGGTGAAACTAAGAGGTTATCTGCTTAATTTGGACTTCACAGTTTAGATAGACAGGCGTTCGCAGAGCTCTGGTCCTGTAGTAAACACACAGTTACATTAAAACCAGTGGTTGAATGGGGGGGTGGAGGTGCGGCCAATTTCTGACTGATTTTAAATTTGACCAATCGAGGGACACCAAGATGTGCTTCAGACGAACTAGATTCTGAACTCTGTAGTCTTTTACGCGCGAAATCCTGAGTGTAAATAAATGGAATGTAGGCCTATTATATTTAACATATTGTAACAACACGTTGACTAGAAAATGTTATTCGACGCGTATGCATTAAGAAAGACGAATCCAGAAGAACTTCCGTTTGTCGAAAGATATTGGGGTTAGATATCATGAAAGGGAGAGAAAAGCTGGGATGTTGAGATAGGGTTTGGGTTGTGGAATCCTTTTCATCATGGCGACATTGTACTGTAGGCTATGCATTTGTATTTGTAAGCCTTCTTGTTGGTATACACATACATCTGCCATTTAGTTGTGGATAGAGCCGTTTTGGCCAAATGGGGTTCACTCCTCACATCTCTGACCTGAAAATTGCTGATCTAAGAAACAATGTGAAGTCAAATGTTAGCCTATAAGCTTGGCGTGTTGGTCAATGGACCACATAATGTCTGAGTGGGAACAATAAAGGCAATTTGAGGAGATGGCGAGGCAGCCCTGAGGAAGGGGGAGGTTGAATGAGACCTAATACGGCCCCCTCCAACACAATTGTGAAGGAGGCACAATGTAATAATACAATAATAGACTATGGTAGGCAAGCCTATCTAACAATGTAATTCACAATTTTACACTGTAATAAACCCTCCGCTTATTATTGGGTATCCAAAGGTGGTGATACTGGAAATCAAGTCCCTGTATTGGCTTCTAGGCTATTGTGTATGAGATATAAACCACAATGACATGACATTACACAGTAAAAACCTGAAGGAAAAAACAGGGCTTTTCTTGGATCTGCAGCTACATTTCTAGCTCTGCATTAATAGAAACGAGAAAGACAGTCTCTGCAGATAATTTATTTGTGTATAAATTGTGTGGAAAGGATGGATTCTTGATGTGACACAAGTCAGCTGGAAATTATAAAACCACAGTATATTGAAAACATGGTCATATTCAATAGGCTAATATTAATGTGCAGTTTTTTTTACATCAATTTATTCATGCAAGCTGTTATTTTTATGTAGCCTAAGCTAAATTTACTATATGATATCACGCATCTTTATATTATTGCAGACTTTTTTGATGGTTTCTCCACACAGGGTCTCCAGGCCTGGGTGGTCAGTTCCACTCCTCCTCCCATGATGTCCCTTGCATGTCTTTTCTGATTTTCTGATAATCATCTTTTTGTAAACTGTATAACTGTCCATGCAGTCATACCTGCTGCAATGTGTATAGTACTGTGATTCTTTTCAGTTTCAGCTGCAAATCATTATTTTAAAATGATTTTATATGAAGTGGGAATCAGCAGTCATATGTGTTCCAGGCTGTTGCACCATTGATTTGATTCAGTCTCCTTTCTGTGAAAACAACCTGTACTTTGCCATATAATCCCTGGTTATTATCCTAACTTGGAGGCTTTTTGCTCATTCAGTGATTGTATATGGCGGCGATGCACATTTATTTATATAGCACATTTCATACACACAGGTATCAATGTCCTTTACATAAACAAAAGTAAAGCATAATAGTAAATAAAAGCATAATGGCAATCATTTTCAGAAATTGTTTAAAAAAAGTAAATAAGAATAAAGAATAATTAAAGGTATAAAGACACAAAGTAAACAAATTAAAAGATATCTGATTAACAGGAAGTGCATTTGATCAGTTATAGCAGACAGCATCTGAGAACATTTTTGTCTTGGGGGCATTAGGGCATTTTTGATGCCATTCAGAAGTTGGTTCCAGAGCTGAACTGCATAGCAGCTAAAAGCTGCTTCACCATGTTTAGTTCTGACAGGGGGTTTCACCAACAAGTATTTCTCCTGTGACCTCAGAGGTCTGGGATGTTTGTAGGCTACTGTTGAGGCATGTCTGATAGGTAATTAGATCCCGTTCCAACTAGTGAAATATAAACAAATAGTTGTGCTTTGAAGTAAATTCTGTGACTTAACTGGAGGCCAGTGCAGGGACTTAAAAGTTGTATCAGCGATGGTATAACGTCACTTCTGTTGACATTCAAACAAAACAGAGAGCTCTCTACTCCCTCCCCCTCCCTACCGTGCAATTGAAACTCTCCTGAACGCGCATCTCGTTGGTTATTGGTTGAAACACTTTATTTTGCCTTTGAGTGGTTGGCAACACTTGTTGTTAGCAATTGTTTTGTGCAGATCTCAGAGTCTAAGCTGCCTAGAGGCCTGCTTTTGGAGCGGCTAGTGGATCATTAGGAAAGATTAGATGAATGTGACAATTTATTTTTGGGCCTGCAATCGCTGATACAACCTTTAAGTATTGAAATAATGCTGTCAGTTCTCTGAGAACCATAGCTGCTGCGTTTTGTATCACCTGGAGCTGTTTGATAGTCTTTTAGGAAGGCCTGTGAAAGGCCCATTGCAGTTATCAACCCTGCTGAAGATAAATGCATGACAGAAGACTACAATAGGACGTCTGCTGCTATGGGATGAAAAACAGATTTTAAAAAATAAATGCAGTGTATAAGTCACATGTGGAAGAGTTAAAATTCTGTACTGTTTTTCAACAGTAATAATAATATTTATATAGCACTTTTCAAGCTCAAAGCACACATTTCAAGAGTTTTGTAGCTAGTTAAACTCATGACATCATGATTAGTTAGCCTTCCTTTGTAGTTGGAGGTTATTTTACTTTTGAAAAAATGATGCAAACTCATTTTATTAGTTAAGAGAAGTTGCAGGTGCTGTGAGGGTGGATTTGTTAAGCCCTCAACGGTTGAAAATAGCACAAGTGATATACTTCTACTGATTATGTAAGAGAAGAAACATTTCAGAGCTATACACGCAAAGCATCTTGGTAGTGGATTTGAGGTTTGTATTTGTGCCATTTTCTTTCAGTCATCCTACATTCTCGTTTTAGAATTGTAACTGCTGGATTTTGTTTCTATGGTGCTTTCTGTTTGTCAGTGACAGGGGCGGAGTGGCAATCGGGACGGACGGGAGTTTCCCCAGTGGGCCGGCCGGGGTGCGGGCCGGCCCAAAGAGCTTCTTTTTGTTTTGTTTTTTGTGTTATTTGACTAAAATATAATATTGATCCATGGTGAAAAGCCTAATATACTGTAACGTTTCACTGTGGCATAGTTCTGAATTTGTGTTTATTTAAGGCCTCAACAATGGTCCCTTTGGTCACAACATGTGGTTTTTGACACTATAATGATAATGACCTGTCCAATCAGCAAAGAAAAGCATACCTTGGAGGTAAAGTCTAGGGACCTGAGTAATATTTCAATGTGACTTTTTCAGAGATATTGACAGTTTATGAGCTAAATATTACTATGATACTAGATTTAAATGGACTTAAAATAAGCAGAACATATCAAAATTGGATTCCTTGTATCAAACAAAGTAGAGAAAATACATTATACAACAATTTAAGACTAAAGGAAGCTGAGATATAACCTTTTCTTTTTTCGGCAGGGGCCATTTTGGATGTTATGGATAACTGCCCATAGGGGGACCACCCCAACTTGTATCCATGGATTTTTTTAAAACCTTAGGCCTATACCTAACACCCTGCCAAAAATCAAAAACTTATCCAGAGGTGCCCAATCTTCATGATTTTTCACATATTCCTTCCCAGCTATGTGCGACTGAGCGCTTCACTATTAACTCCCCGCGGCCCCTCCCCACAGCCCTGGAAATGACTGTGATGCGCATATTTATCAAAGTCCTTTCTCCCTCTTGCTTCAAGTTAGTGGAAGTTTTATTTATTGTGTTGATAAGAAGATGAAGCAGAACGATCAGGCTGTGTGAGCAGGCTACTCCTGCACAGAACCTCTCTCCCGGCCTCCTTTTCAGGGCTGTCTGCCGATACACACACATGTAGCCTATACACACATGCACAAAAACACTCATCAAGCAGCACTGTATAATAGCAGTTAGGGTGCAAGTTCATAGACAAGACATAGACACGACTAGTTATGCCAGCCATGAGCTCTTGTGGCCTCGTTTCGTTTCTTTATCTCGAAATAACGTGATAATTTCATGTTAAAACGTTTCTTGTTATAACAATATCGTTTTCACGTTTTAACAAGATATGTATCACGTTATTACATGAAATTATCACGTTATTTCATGATAATGATATTTTCATGTAGCCTATAGCCTAGCCTATGACTAATTTTTTGTAAACAGAACCGCGTGTTTCCTTTGTTTTACAGTGGCAACCGGGTGATAGCGGCCTTTGAGGTGTGTCCAGTTATACGGAATTAATGGACTCAGGCGGAGTTTTTTGCCCCTCGCCCTCGTCCATTAATTCCATATAACAGGACACCTCGGCGGCCATTATCCCTTACTTAATGGGCCACTCAGGCTGATAAATGGTTTGTGGAACTCGTTGGAACTGTCTATATGTAGCCTAAGCCTTTATAGGCCTACTTCAATCTACCTATTCAAAGTGCCTGGTTTTTCAATTATTTAACTACCTGTGTTATTAGGTTGACAGGTTAGGCCTTTTTTAAATTTATACAGGCAACTATTGGAGTGCTATGATACCCAGATATGTCCTTGCATGATGCTTGAAATTTCCATCCACCCACAAAGCTGTTTTTATACTGCACTTAAATATCTAGTTCCTTACACATGTTTTGAAAGTGCCTGGTTTGTGGTTGATTGGCTTGTTGTATTGCATTAGCACTAGTTCCTTTCTCCAAATGTAGCCTATACATAGCCTATTAGTATTTTCAGTGGTGGAGGAAGTACTGAACCTCAGTACTTAAGTAAAAGTACAAATACACAGAGAAATATTTACTTTAGTAAAAGTAAAAGTACCACAATGACAACCCTACTTAAGTAAAAGTAAAAAGTACCTGCTTTTAAATGTACTTTAAAGTATTAAAAGTAAAATTTTGCATAATGATTTATTCTCTTAATATCTATATTCTAAAAGGAAAAATCAGTATGGGCTGTGGCATTTTAATTAAGCTAGTTTTAGGTTATACTCGACTAGATAGTTTTAAGTTAATGCAATTGTGCTTACCATCTGTGGCCCAGTTTACATTCTGACCTACAATTCTAGAGACTGTAATTCTGGTTATCTACTAGGGTGATCTGCTGAGTAATAGCATTCAGCAAAAAAGAGAGCCTGAAGTTTAACGGGTAGACAAGGGAAACGTCCGGGTGGATCGTAATGCCATTTATGCTGATTGAACAGAAAAGTTGCTGAGAAAGGTGTCTTTATGATTAAGTTCAGTTTCATTTGGCGCAGACGATAGACATTGAATGAGCGCTCACGCTACTACCCCCAATTGTAGGCTATGCATCTTTATTTAATCACACACAATTAAGGAATATTTCCTAATCTGGAAAATGTTACGTTTTTTCCGGCCACCGGTTCATTAGTCTACCATTCATTTGTGCCGCAAAATGATCAGGCGGTGACAGAAGCATGGGCATAGCCTGTAACCCGGCTGATCCGCGGATAGCAATCTCATCGGAGAGGAGGCCCTAACGCTGCAGATAACAGACAGAGAAAGGCACAGAACACAGTTGCATGTACAGTGTAGCCATGGGTCTGGTGAATATAGCCTACCGAATGCAGATGGCTACAAGCTCACGCTTTGCCTGGTCTAGACTAGAAGCTTATGTTTCTAAGAATGCACGTAGCGCTCCAGAATCTTTGGTTGCAACCCCGGTAAAACAAACGTGTTTGTCAGAGAAAAAAAAAAAACTGATCATAAAATGTATCAGAAATGTAGCGGAGTAAAAGTACAGATAATTGCTGTAAAATGTAACGAAGTAAAAGTCAAAAGTATGCACTATAAATTTTACTTAAGTACAAATACGTGGAAAATTTACTTAAGTACAGTAACGAAGTATTTGTACTTCGTTACGTTCCACCACTGAGTATTTTAAATTGACATATATATTGTTTGTGCTATTGATGTGCGTGCGTGTTTGGGGGGGATGGGGGAAGGTTGGAGGGGGGCCGGTGCCGTCAGAATTTTCCCGGTGGATTTTAGTGCCCCACTCCGCCTGCCTTGAATTTCAATGGAGCAATTTCATCCATAATATTTGTACCCTGTATGCTGGGTTAGGTAAAAGGTATCAGGTAGTGCCTTGGCATAACTGGTTTCTGAATTATCCACATTATTTCTGAGCCAAACAACGGATGTCGCTATGACACTGGTATTTCAAAATCTGTTTTTCTATTTCCGGCGGAAGCTGCATTGTATTGATTTGGTTTCATAGTCTGACTAAAAGACAGTGCCTGAAGCATCCAATCGATGTAAAAATAAACGAATCGGCTATCCTGCACTAGCACATCCTGCTTTTCTGAAAAAGTAGGTCCTAGGCATTATTCATGCCAAATTTGGTGCTTATATCACAAAGAAGATTATTCTGTAATATTGACTTAATGTGCTGTACTAATCAGAATACAGGTTTTGGGTGGTATTTGTCAGCCATGGGTGAGGCTGGAGAAAGCAAGCAGGTTTGGGCAGATGACACAGGCTAGGCTACATGAGGTCAGTGTCGATCAGAGAGACTCAGAGGTGACTGCATGGGAAAAAGTTGGTGGGACCTCTGATCGCTGGCAGCGGAAAACGACCAGAGTGGGTGGAACAAAGGGCGGTTCTAGGAGGCATAGAATGAAAAAGGTGCGGGAGGTGAAGAGGCGTGACGTTTATGTTGTCTTGTGACACAGTTTTGAATGTGAATGAGGTCAGACCTGCTGGTTTTGTGAATTGAAAGGCTACAAACCTGCTTTAGTATCCCAGGGACAGGAAGTCCACAGAGCTTGGATTGTGTAAATTAGGGCTGTCAAAATAACTGATTAATTTCGATTAATTAATTTGAGAAAAAATAATAACTGATTAAAAAAATTAGTGCAGATTAATCGATTCCGTATGACCTTTGACCCCGAGCCATTCTAGTCAGTAAAAATTAGACTGTAAAATGAAGGAAAGAGAAGAAAATGTGCTGCCTGAATCATTGATTGGAACATTTACTTTTAAAAAACGGCCTGATGGTGTTGATAAAAATAAAGTGTTGAAAATAAAGTCCTCTGCAATGTCTGCAGCAAGGAATTTGCATATCACCGGAGTTCATCAACTCTATAGTCGCACATCAATGCAAAGAAATAAGTGTTGACATTGAGGGGAGTGTTCATTTATTTTCATTGTGTCCCCTAGGTTATATCTGTGGCCTGAAATGCCTTGTATGTGAAAAAAAACTTTTTCCTGAAGCACTTTTGAATTTATTTCCTAATCATATTATTTCCTCAGCATATCATAGATTATTATGGCAATTATTTGAACACTGAAAATAATAATAAAAGAGTTTTTGAACTTTAATGTCACTAATGCTGATTATTCAATGATTTATTTGAATTTAAATATTTAAAATACTTTCACAGCAAAAATTATATATGCGATTAATTTAGATTAATTATTCACAGAGTATATAATTAATTAGATTAATTTTTTAATCGTTTGACAGCCCTAGTGTAAATAAATGAGTAGAGGACAATAAATGACAACGACAGATTTCTTCTCAATATCTGTCAGCATAGCAGTATGGTATTGTACTCCCCAATACCAAATGATACAAAATACAAAAGAGTATCTTGCACATTGGGCTGACGACCATACATGATCATACTGCTTGACCAATGTGGTGTTTTAGAAGTTGAAAAGCTGATGAACTCCAGGGAATGAGTCAAACTCAGCTGTCCACTAAATGAGGAAGTCAAGACCTGTGAGACTGTAAGGCAATGCAGATGACGCATTAAATAATTGGGAGTCAAAAGCAGTGTTGCGGACATTATATTTTTTCAAATGAGTATAGTTTTCTTTTGTCCTGCACCTGCCAGAAGGTGGGATGTGCACACTACAACTGTTTGCTGACTGCCTGGCAGAAACTCACAGTGCTAAGCTTTTTGCTCTGGAGAGAGGGGCATATCATAAAGAGTATCAGGAATATCACATAGAAAGAGGTTGAGTGGTACACATTGCTATAAATTATGATGGTTGAACACCAGAGGGCACTATTTGTACAGTGTCTCAAAGCTGGTGATCCAGTGTCTTAATAAAAAAACTTGATTCAACTCCTATTTCACTCCTTTTTACGTACAATTTGATTCTAGTGAGGGGTTGTTATTTCAGCTGAATAGCCAATAAGATTACACATGCACACCCTCTGTGCTACTGAAGCAAAGTTGTCTTATTTTAGTGCACACGTCTAGAGCAGTGTTTCAAACTTCAGACCAAGGACCGATAACCGATAAAAAAAAAATCATGGACCACCTAGCTCATCATATGATTCATATGATTAAACTGGCATAGCTTACATAGACAGTGTTGCAGAACTGTTTGGATTCACATTCAAGTTGGTTCAATATTGCAAACTCTATTTTCAACTCTACTATTCAATGACTCAAGGGGAGTCAAAAGCAGTGTTGCGGACATTATATTTTTTCAAATGAGTTTCTGCCAGGCAGCCAGACCAGAGAGAATACAATCTCCTTTTAGGTTAAATCAGCAATATGCAGGTCCTTCCCATTTTAAAATTTGTAATGTAACATAGTATGATGTCCTTTTATTCAGTATTTAGTTTTATTAAATATTACCGCTTTTAAAACAAGACTTCACCAAATACACAACTAAACATCAGCCAGTCAATGTCAAGTATATAACTAATTCAGCAAGTTAGCTTCCGTCATTGCCAACTCTTTTGACCTGTGCAATTCTATTATCTGTTAGCTCAGTAGTTGTTGAACACCACCACGTATCTGGCGAAGGGATTTAATGTGTGCTGCTCAGAAACTAAACCAGTTGTACTTGACACATTGATCTACCATCTGAGCGCATCCACAGGGTTTTAAGCTTTGTTTATGGTTTGTTAACCTAGAGCATAACATGTTTGTTCAATTAAGGCACAAAGTGTGTTGACCAAAACGAGCACACACTTCAATAGAGGACAAATTCTCAAAACGTCCAAAGCTTCATTTTATTCTCCTTTTTCCATTTGCACAAGAGGTAGACATACCAAGCCATGTTATAAAGTTACTGCAAGTGAGATGAAAATGTTACATTATCATAGGTAAGAAAACATGGAACACCTTTTTAAATTGAAGCATGAATTACAGTTTAAGATACTGACATGAAAACCCTGTAAAAATTGACTGGAAATAGGTATTCAAGTAATATCACAAGTCATGATTGAAAAATATCCTTATGCAAGTATAAATAAAGCTCAAATCAAAATAATTTCCCTCTGAACTATTTATGGCTCAGTGATTCATCCTTATAATACTCAATATTCCAACAATCACATACATCAGTCAGTCAACACACTACAGATGTGCAGACATGAATATTGTACTCCTACTTAATGCACATCGGTTTGAGTAGTATCTGCAAACTAAGGAGACCTAAACCTCGAAGGTGACCCTGCCGACACCGCCAACTCAACTTAAGCCTTACCCTTGTCTTTGTCCCTTTGCTGATCAGGAGGGTATTCCAAGTACGGTACGTGGTTTAGGGACAAAGCTGGGTATGTTAACTCAGGATAAGTAACTCCTACAACAAGAGCCCTATGGCATTGTTTTGTAAGGAGAATAAAGCCATGCAGCTCTTCTATTAGGAGGTATACCCCTACTCGGAGTATACTTACCCAGGTTTGTCACTAAACCACGTACTTGGAATACCCCCCTGAAGGGTAATAACCAAATACACCTAAAGACTACCTACATTCAGCAGTTTGAATATGACCCCAACCCAAAGATTTCAAATAGATGCTATTGCATAGATTGTCTAGATATTCAGGATCTATAAGCTGACAGAAAAACATTGGTGTGGCTAAACAAAATGTGTAAACCTTGGAAAAGTTTTGTTTGAGGTATAAAAGACTATGTATGGTCCTGTAAAAATGTTTCTTTGACATCTGAGCTTGGTAAATTACGTACCCTATATGTTCACAGTATACAATGGTGAGAAGGCCATCTTACTGTTAGGACAGGAAGTGTCCCTTGGCTTATTTATTTTTTAAATGACTGTAATGTGACTTAGTAATAACATCACTTTGCTCCCTGTACCGCTGTTTTTTTTTTCCTTAACAGTGTACAGCGTGTTGTGTACAGGATGTGTGACTGGCTGACACCACAATGTGAGTGTTCACATCATCACATACTGTATGCCACACACCCTGTTGGTAAACTGATTAATGTAAGTGAGGTAAAAGTTATCAAAGGCCTGAGGCCTCAAAAGGAAGTACGGAGAAACACCTTCACAAGATATTACAGATCTGAAACATTATGTGTCTGTGTATGCCTCTACTGTGTAACCAGAACTTTGGATTACTTTGCTTGAGTTGACTGGTGGTGAAAATCACCCACAGCTCCCATTCAGTGCTCCCCTATCACCCCCACACACACCTTCCTCCATTTCGGTCTAGCCGCGAGTGCTATACATGTCAGAGTCCTCAGGGTGGGCCTGGCCATGGTCCACAAGCAAAGGATCAGGAACAAACTGTGGTTTCTCTACAATGTAAAAAAAAACAATGGAGATACAGTTTTACTTACCAGTGTTTCCCATACATTGACTTATTTGTGGCGGCCCACCACAATATCAACATTGACCACCACACAATGATTTTCCAGGTTGTACTAAATTGTGCTTAAAGCTGGTTAGCATCATAACCACGCTGCGCTAATTTGTTAAAAACTGTTGCATTCAAATTAATTATGCAAACCTACCACCACAAATAGAATTCAATTCTGTGGGAAACACTGCTTACCATCTGCAGACAGAAAGGCTAAAATGTACATGTACCAGCTTGACTATCTCCTTGACCATCTCCTACACGAGGTCAATTAAAGTGGTAACTACACAGATGTGTCTCAATGATATATTGCTTTACAGAACTCGAAAGCAAATAGACTATAGGTGAAAAAATATGTAGGAGTGTGACTGCATTCAAATTTCAACTCACCAGTAACGGCCTTCTCTAGAACAGGTTTGTCAATCACAACAGGAGGCTGATCCAGGGCTGCGGGTGTGGTCTCATCCACAGACAGGGCAGTGTCGTCTACTGCAGGTGAGGGGGTTGCCTCTTTGCCAGGTGTTTCAATAACAATTACGCTGGGTTCACTACTAGAGGAAGTGGCTTCGCTAACAGCTGCCACAGTAGGGGCAGCGAGTGTGGCTTCCTCAACAGCTGGGGCTGCATCTGCTGCAGGAGCTGGGGCCTCTTCAGCAACTGGGACTGGGACTGGGGTCTCCGTGGGGTTTTCTGCAGGTGCCACCTCTGGGGCTGCAGCAGCAATAACTTCAGGGGCCTCAGCAGGTTTAGGTGGAGTGTCTGGAGTAGGTTCAGCAGCAGGTGCAGCGTCTGGGGCAGGTTCTGGGGCAGGTGTGGCCTCCAGGGCAGGTTCTGGGGCAGGTTCAGGGGCAGCTGCAGCCTCTGGGGCAGGGCAGGTGTAAAGCCTCTGGGTGGATTCAGGGGACAGGTATGGCCTCTGGGAGGGTCAGGGGGGCAGGTGTGGCCCCTGGGGGGTGCTTCAGGGGCAGATGCTGCCTCTGGGGCAGGTGGAGCTGGTGGGGAAGCCTCTGGAGCAGGTTCAGGGGCAGGTGGAGCTGGTGAAGCCTCTGGGGGTGAGCTCAGAGGGGCAGGTCGACCCTCTGGGGGCAGCTTCTGGGACAGGGGCAACTGTAACCTCTGGGATAGGTTCTAGGGAAGGTGTGGCTGTGGCCTCTGGAGTAGGTTCCAGCTGCAGCATCTGGGGCAGATTCTGGGGGCCGTCTGGGGGCAGATTCTAGGGGCAGCTACAGCCTCTGGGGCAGGTTCTGGAGCAACTTGGGCCTCTGGGGCAGGTTCCTGGAGCAGCTTGGGCCTCTGGAGGCCTCTGGGAGCGGGATTCTAGAGCAGCTTGGGCCTCTGGGGCAGCTGCGGCCTCTAGGACGAGCTCCTGAGGCAGCTTCTGGAGCAGGTTCTGGAGTAGCTGCAGCCTCTGGGGAAGGGTTCTGCAAGACAGCTTAAGGCCTCTGGGGTAGATTCAGGGACAGGTATGGCCTCTGGAGTAGATTCTAGGACAGTAGGGGCAGCCAGTGTGGCTTCCCTCAACAGCTGGGGCTGCATCTGCTGCAGGAGCTGGGGCCTCTTCAGCAACTGGGACTGGGACTGGGGTCTCCGTGGGGTTTTCTGCAGGTGCCACCTCTGGGGCTGCAGCAGCAATAACTTCAGGGGCCTCAGCAGGTTTAGGTGGAGTGTCTGGAGTAGGTTCAGCAGCAGGTGCAGCGTCTGGGGCAGGTTCTGGGGCAGGTGTGGCCTCCAGGGCAGGTTCTGGGGCAGGTTCAGGGGCAGCTGCAGCCTCTGGGGCAGGGGCAGGTGTCGCCTCTGGAGTAGATTCAGGGACAGGTATGGCCTCTGGAGTAGATTCAGGGGCAGGTGTGGCCCCTGGGGTAGCTTCAGGGGCAGATGCTGCCTCTGGGGCAGGTGGAGCTGGTGAAGCCTCTGGAGCAGGTTCAGGGGCAGGTGGAGCTGGTGAAGCCTCTGGGGTAGGCTCAGGGGCAGGTGCGGCCTCTGGGGCAGCTTCTGGGACAGGGGCAGCTGTAACCTCTGGGATAGGTTCTAGGGAAGGTGTGGCTGTGGCCTCTGGAGTAGGTTCTGGAGCAGCTGCAGCATCTGGGGCAGATTCTGGGGCAGATTCTGGGGCAGATTCTGGGGCAGCTGCAGCCTCTGGGGCAGGTTCTGGAGCAGCTTGGGCCTCTGGGGCAGGTTCTGGGGCAGCTGCGGCCTCTGGGGCAGGTTCTAGAGCAGCTTGGGCCTCTGGGGCAGCTGCGGCCTCTGGGACAGGCTCTGAGGCAGCTTCTGGAGCAGGTTCTGGAGTAGCTGCAGCCTCTGGGGAAGGTTCTGGAGCAACTGTGGCCACTGGGGCAGGTTCTGGGGAAGCTGCGGCCTCTGGGGCAGGTTCTGGGGCAGCTGCAGCCTCTGGAGCAGGTTCTGGGGCAGCGGCAGCCTCTGGAGCAGGTTCTGGGGCAGCGGCAGCCTCTGGGGCAGGTTCTGGAGCAGCTGCGGCCTCTGGGGCAGGTTCTGGGGCAGGTTCTGGAGCAGGTGCGGCCTCTGGGGAAGGTTCTGGGGCAGCTGCGGCCTCTGGGGCAGGCTCTGGGGCAGCTGCAGCCTCTGGGGCAGGCTCTGGGGCAGCTGCAGCCTCTGGGGCAGGCTCTGGGGCAGCTGCAGCCTCTGGGGCAGGCTCTGGGGCAGGCTCTGGGGCAGCTGCAGCCTCTGGGGGCGGGACAGGTATGCTCTGGGGCAGCTGCAGCCTCTGGGGCAGGCTCTGGGGCAGCTGCAGCCTCTGGGGCAGGCTCTGGGGCAGGCTCTGGGACAGGGTGGAGTAGGTTCTGAGCAGCTTCTGCATCTGGGGCAGATTCTGAGCTCTGGGGGCAGACTCTGGGGCAGCTACAGCCTCTGGGGCAGGTTCCTGACAGCTGCAGCCCCTGGGGCAGGTTCTGAGCAGCTTGGGCCTCTGGGGCAGGTTCTAGCAGCTTGGGCCTCTGGGGCAGGCCTCTAGGAGCAGCTTGGGCCTCTGGGCAGGTTCTGAGGGCTCTGGGACAGGTTCTCTGAGGCAGCTTCTGAGCAGGTTCTGGAGAAGCTGCAGCCCTGGGGAAGGTTCTGGAGCAACTGTGGCCACTGGGCAGGTTCTGGGGCAGCTGCAGCCTCTGGGGGCAGGTTCTGGGCAGCTGCAGCCTCTGGGGGCAGGTTCTGGGGCAGCTGGCAGCCTCTGGAGCAGGTTCTGGGGCAGCGCAGCCCTGGGGCAGGTTCTGAGCAGCTGCAGCCTCTGGGGCAGGCCCTGGGGCAGGTTCTGGAGCAGGTGCGGCCTCTGGGGCAGGTTCTGGGGCAGCTGCGGCCTCTGGGGCAGCTGCAGCCTCTGGGGCAGGCTCTGGGGCAGCTGCAGCCTCTGGGGCAGGCTCTGGGGCAGCTGCAGCCTCTGGAGCAGGTTCTGGGACAGCGGCGGCCTCTGGGGCAGGTTCTGGGGCAGCTGCAGCCTCTGGGGAAGGTTCTGGAGCAGCTGCAGCCTCTGGGGCAGGTTCTGGGGCAGGTTCTGAAGCAGGTGCGGCCTCTGGGGCAGGCTCTGGGGAAGCTGCAGCCTCTGGAGCAGGTTCTAGGGCAGCGGCAGCCTCTGGGGCAGGTTCTGGAGCAGCTGCGGCCTCTGGGGCAGGTTCTGGGGCAGCTGCAGCCTCTGGGGAAGGTTCTGGGGCAGCTGCGGCCTCTGGGGAAGGTTCTGGGGCAGCTGCAGCCTCTGGAGCAGGTTCAAGGGCAACTGTAGCCTCTGGAGCAGGTTCTGGGGCTGGTGCGGCCTCAGTGACTTCAACAGGGGCCACTTCAGCAGCCAGTTCCAGAGCTGATGTCTCTTGAGCGGGGACAGCTTCCGGAACAGTCTCTGGGGCAGGTTCTGCGGTAGTGGGTGGGGTTGTTTCAGCTACAGGGGCAGATTCTGGGGCTGCTGGGGGGCCTGATGAGGGCTGAGGGACTTCAGATGGAGCAGGAGGGGCATCAATGGCTGAGGCTGGATCAGAGGATGTGGACTCAGGCAGAGCTTTGGATTCAGGGACCTCAGCTTCCGGCACTGGATTGGACACAGGTGCTGCTGGCTGAAAATGACAGAGTGGGAAAAAGAATAGGGAAACGTTATGTTCGCTACTTCGATTGACTTCAATGTTGCGCGAAACGATGTTAAATTGCCTATTATCAAAGTTGTTAAATTGTCTGCTCAGTTTTGTACACACAACCTCAAGTTGTCCTCATCCTGCTTTGAACATGATTGTCAATTCCGATGTAAACATAGCTACCCTAGATAAGCTACCTAGCGGCATATAGGCCTAACTGAAGTTGTTATAACGAAACTAAAGAGAAAAGGCGTTTAGTCCATTAAAATTGTAGCCTGAACTCTTGCATGTTTTAAATCCAAAATAATGAGGAATGTGAGGAGACTGCTATTAACTGTAAAGAATGCATCTGCAATAGAAACACGAAACACAATCGCCGGAAACACTGCCAAGGTCGGGCGACTTTAGATCAGAAGCAGCAAATGTGCATCTGTCATCTTGTCTGCTGAAGTCGTTCATAAAAGTAATTGTAACTGTATAACCCTACGGTGTAATGACATGAATCAGAGTCAAACCCCACAACTGCTGATAACTTGCGTAAAAGAAGGATAGCGTAGTAGAAGAAAAATGGATAGTGATGGTATTTGAGTGAGAGAGGACAAGACAGCGGATCATTGGGGTGTTCATGGAATCATCTTTCACACTAACTCTGCATGCCCAGACAGTAAAAAAAAAAAAAAAAAAGCAACATTTTGGATGCCTGACTGTCATCCTTGTCACATTGATAGTGTGCTTACTTACCTCAAGGCTGGCAGCAGGGGCGATGACGGGTTCTTTAGGTTTAGATTTAAAAACTGAGGCCACAGATGAGCTTGCAGCATATATCTTCTTACCGGTCACCTTTACAGAGACAGAGGAGATCAGATCAGGACATAACATTTTTAATTTAGACAATTAGTGTGACTTTTAATTCAGATGAGAAACTGCCTTCTGCAATTTGAGGTGACACACCTTTAAGACCCCAACTGTTTGAGTGGGGTAGCACATTGCAGTTCCCACTGTTGTTAGACCAAGCGGCACACCCAGCCTCTTTAAGCGTGACCCTACAAATACCAGGCACAAACCAAACATTTGAGTATTTTGAGTGACACCGACAACCATTCTTATGTGAGGTACACAAAAAAGAAATGATTCCCACCAGAAATCAATCACAGATAATATACATGAAGTTATTTACCAAAATCTCAAAACCAAAAAACACAATCATCAGGATTCCTATCCTACGGAAGCGTATTGCTGCCACACTAAAATAAATAAAAAGGCTCAGTATCATGTAATTATGTGAAAAGTTTCTTGTTTATAACATACAAGATTATTTATCATGTTATTACATTAAAGGAACCATATGTAAGATTGTGGCAAAAACTGGTACTGCAATCAGTTTCAAATTACTGTAGAGCGGTGTATCCCTTCCCCCTCCCCCAGCTGACTCGAGGGTTGCCAACCCAGATGCGAAACATTATTGACTTTGTGATTAGTAGATAGGTGGAGGGTGGGCGATCAGGCCAAAACACAACATGACATGACAAAACACAACATCAACATCAGTTGAGGGCTGCAACTTCACTTTTTAAATGACAATATCCTGGCCAGACTACTGTTGTCAGTGATATAAGTATTGGAAATGAACATGATTTCTTAATGTCTAGTGACATATCAGGGCCATTTTATGATTAATTGAAATACATTTCTTACATACGGTTCCTTTAAATTATCACATTATTTCAAGATAATGAAACTAAACGAATTGAGAGGCAAGAATAAGCTATGGCTCATTTACACGACTCAATCAAATTCTATTTTAAGCTCAGTTTAAGACATTGTGAGATTCTCGTTATTGAACACTGTGGATGATATTGTTATATAACTTATGCAAACACCAAAGCATTGTCCAGAATATTCTGCACCTGTGTGCAGTAGCCTAGCGGAGTGGCAATCGGGAGAGTCGGAAAGATTCCCGGTGGGGCCGGGCTGATTGCTGTAGTGTGATTTCAAAAACCGCATGCTATTGCTGTTTGAATATTTTCTTTGCTGTGCTCTCCCGCAGCTTGCACTGTAGCTAGGATGCAATTCATGAAAATTGGGAACTTCTGGATAAGTTTTTGATTTTTGGCAGGGTGTTAGGTATAGGCCTAAGGTTTTAAAAAAATCCATGGATACAAGTTGGGGTGGCCCCCCTAGTGGCAGTAGTGGCATTACCAATACAATTTCAGTAATATTTTACTCGATACAATTCTCAGTAACTGAAGTTACTTTGCTTTTTAATCCAAAATTGAGAAATACTCAATTGGCACCAGAGAAGATGATCCAAGAATAAAAAAAGTCATCTATGCTGGTCCTGGAATTTGATTGCCTTGTTTAGATGACTGTAGAAAGGGAATTTGAGTTATCTCTGCCATTCAGGCAACATATCTAACATGGTTAGGCTATACTTCTCATTTCAAGCAGTGAGAATAACTAAAATTTTGCTTTTACAGACAAAGATCGTAGCCATTATTCTCAAACTATTTGCATTAAGTCTACACCACTGTAAGTGGAAGGAAAGGCAACCAGCAATGATGAGAACCATTTAAAGTCAACATACAATTTCACTATGGCTATATTTTGCTATATTAAATTGTGAGTGACCGTTGGCCTTTGGGGCCTACATTGTCCCATGAGCCATAACTGCAACCATTATATTGTTCTTTTGTTAGCCTTAAGCCTAGCTCAGTCATTATGCCATACCACATCACCTCCTGTTGTGTAATGATCTGCATTGAACACATGAAGATCTATTGAGAACACCAAATCCATATTTCCTGTTATTTTTTTAGTGAAAGTAATGTAAGCGTGGGGTGTAATGCCTTACAATTCAAAGACAGTAATATTGTAATGTAACAAATTACTTTGAGATGACAGTAACAAGTAATAAATAATGCATTACGCTTTTGAAGTAACTTGCCCAACACTGTTCACAACACACCACATTATTGGCTCAATGTATTCACAACACAGCACGATTGGCTCAATGTATTCACATGTCAACATTTTGCCGTGGAAGGGGTGTGATTTGCGTAGACAACTGTCATATTGCCATTACAAACTAAGCTCATGCATTTCTATGGAGGATTTTTTGAGTGCTGTGTCTCCTCATTAGAAAGTCTATGGTTTAAGTATAAATCGTTTTTTTTTTGTTATTTGACTAAAATATAATATTGATCCTTAACATGGTGAAAAACCTAATATACTGTAACTTTTCACTGTGGCATAGTTCTGAATTTGTGTTTATTTAAGGCCTCAACAATGGTCCTTTTGGTCACAACATGTGATTTTTGACACTATAGTGATAATGACCTGTCCAATCAACAAAGAAAAGCATACCTTGGAGGTAAAATATGGGTCTAGGGACCTGAGTAATATTTCAATGTGACTTTTTCAGAGATATTGACAATTTATGAGCTAAATATGACTATGATACTAGATTTAAATGGACTTAAAATAAGCAGAACATATCAAAATTGGATTCCTTGTATCAAACAAAGTAGAGAAAATACATTATACAACAATTTAAGACTAAAGGAAGCTGAGATATAACCTTTTCTCTTTTCGGCGGGGGCCATTTTGGATTTTATGGATAACTGCCAATAGGGGGGCCACCCCAACTTGTATCCATGGATTTTTTAAAACCTTAGGCCTATACCCAACACCCTGCCAAAAATCAAAAACTTATCAATCAAAAATCTTCATGATTTTTCACATATTCCTTCCCAGCTACTGTGCGACTGCAGCGCTTCACTTTTAACTCCCCGCGGCCCCTCCCCACAGCCCTGGAAATGACTGTGATGACCTGACATGTAGGCTACAGAGCCAGAGCGTCCTATACATTACAAGGATACAAGGAAGTTTATTGTCACATGCATATAGTTACTGGAAGTAAGAAATGCAGTGAAATTATGTCTGGTGTCAGCCTATTTGTGCATTAATGGGGGTAAAAGTGCAGTAGAAGAGGGGTTTAGTAGATTAAGTGGCAAGGGCTGCATAAAAAGGTGGGGAGGATTGGGATTGGGTGGGGGGCACCAACAAGGAGCACCCAAGAGCAACAGGGGCAAGGAAAAACTCCCTTACCAAGGAAGAAACCTTGGGCAGATCCACGGCTCAAGGGGCTAACCCAACTGCCAGGGTCTTGGTGTGTGTGTTGGGGGATGACAGGGGAGATGGGATAGTGTGCTGTGTATGTGGGGAGAGGGCAGTGTGCAATATGTGTGTTGGAGAAGCTTCCTCATGAGACAATGTGCTGTGTATTGGGGGCAGTGTGCTGTAAGTATGTTGGGGATGTGTGTTGGAGAAGCTTCCTGATGAAATAATGTGCTGTGTATGTAGGGGGGGGGGGCAGGGACTTACTATTGCAAGCAGAGTGCAAGCATTGTGTGAAGATTCGCATATTTATCAAAGCCCTTTCTCCCTCTTGCGTCAAGTTAGCGGAAGTTTTATTTATTGTGTTGATAAGAAGATGAAGCAGAACGATCAGGCTGTGTGAGCAGGCTACTCCTGCACAGAACCTCTCTCTCGGCCTCCTTTTCAGCGGCTCTCTGCCGATACACACTCATGTAGCCTATACATACATGCACAAAAAAAACACTCATCAAGCAGCACTGTATAATAGCAGTTAGGGTGCAAGTTCATAGACAAGACATAGACACGACTAGTTATGCCAGCCATGAGCTCTTGTGGCCTCGTTTCGTTTAGTTTCGTTATCTTGAAATAACGTGATAATTTCATGTTAAAAAGTTTCTTGTTATAACAATATCGTTTTCACGTTTTAACCAGATATGCATCATGTTATTACATGAAATTATCACGTTATTTCATGATAATGATATTTTTCACGTTTTTACATGAAAACGATATTGTTATAAAAAGAAACTTTTTAACATAATTACATAATACTAAGCTTTTTTTTTTTTTGTGTGGCAGCAATACGCTTCCGTACTATCCCTTGTTGAACCTATAAGTTCACAAAATGTTTAGTAATCTCTTGACATCAAACCTGTTTAAAAACATACATAAGTATTCAGTCAATTCAGTCAAGACTCAAAGTATAACTTTTCATATAAACAGCCGGGCTACACCGGCAGACAACTGAAGTGTTGTGTTCTGTGGAGTGTAAAAATAGTTTAAGAAGACTATTTCCATTGATTAGTGGAAGCTAATGTTTGTAGCATACGCTCCGTGAATGGAATGCTTCACCGAGTACTATCGGTACGAAAAAACCCCGAAAACAATCTAGTAATTTAGTTGAATTCTGAATTCAGTGTGGTCTCAATGAAACTATTATGAGCCTTCTGTCATTATCCCAAAATGATCAGATTAAAACTAAAATACTTGTTGAAGATGAAGAAGGTGAAGAAGAAGAGTTCAAGGCTTAAAGGCAATATGCTTAATTAGAAGAGTTCAAGGCTTAAAGGCAATATGCTTAATTAGAAGAGTTCAAGGCTTTAAGGCAATATGCGCTTAATTAGAAGAGTTCAAGGTTTAAAGGCAATATGCTTAATTAGAAGGCCAGAGTTCAAGGCTTAAAGGCAATATGTTTAATTATAAGAGTTCAAGGCTTAAAGGCAATATGCTTAATTAGAAGGCCTGAACTTACCTTTCCGCGCCAGTATGAGTCCTGCCAAACCAGACACTGTTATGACCCCCACTCTTGGCAGGAAACCCGGGGGAGGATCCCTCAAAAAATTGTATGTATCTACGACATGCAAGAATTGAGTATTTCATATCAGATGAAGAATAGCAACACAATCCTTCTCAGCAGTGTTCACAACCATTTAAATAAACACATGTCCAACAAAAAAGTGTACACACTGTATCATTACTCCATTCTCACCTTCTCCTGTCTGGTAAACAGCTACTGCACCAACCTTGACTGAAGTGCAGGCATTCTACAAAAACATATCATTTTTGATTTACAACACTAATTCATATCAATACACAATATTACTAGATTGCTTTAATTATGTGTCATCATAATTTCTATTTCCCTGTACAGGATTATATCATATTTCCATTCCATAATATTATGTCTACTGCTGGCAAAGGCATTCTAGGCATTTCATCGCAGGCATTTGAAGTGAAAATTGTAAACACGACATGTCCAAAAAGGGTTGAGGGAATAATAAAAGTGTTAGGTTCGGGGATAAAATCACACTGATCATCTGGGTACCTTCACTGCTCGAACATATGGCTGCAGTCCCACTCTCACCACCCCCAGGCCTCTCTGTAGTGGTCCTGGATGCTCCTCCACATAGTGCATTGCAGGAGGATCAGGGGAGTAGATTGAGAGCTGTGTGAAGAGAGTGAGTCAGTGACACTGTTTGCTGACACTGGTCTGTCTGCAAAAATAATGCAATGCTTATGTGAGTGGACATACATACAAGTACTGTAGTTGTAGTAGTAGTAGTAATTTTAGTTTAATGCCATATCAGCATCTATGGTTATATCAAGGCAAGGTCCCATGAAACAGTATCATTATTTTAGAGATTTAAAACAAAAAATACATCGATAAAGCAAATTATTTCAATACGATTCTTTAATTCTATATTTGAGTATACATGTTGGGGGTGTGTCTGTAGTCGCACCTCTCGTGGAGAGATGAGCTCTTCATGTTTCTCTTCACTCATGGCATAAACACGAAATGAGGCCAGTCCCAGCGCAGCCGGGACGGCTGTCAACTTCACGGCCTGATGATGTGGAAAAACATTTTCAAGTCAACTCAGGTTAAAAGTCAGCAAAATTGACAAATCTCGCATTTGTATGTAGCCTGAAATAAGTATGTGGCAACTATCAGATTTAATACATTATGCCTCATGCTTTGTTTATAATATTATTATGTTTCAACAAGAATTGAAGAAGAAAGTGGTACAAAGCCAGCTAAATATCCTAGGATTTTAGACGCCGTGACCTTCTGGCCAACTTGGGTGGGTGCTCACTGCTTTCCTTTAAACAGACTCGCTGATAGGATAGTTCATTAAAAGCGCACCTCTTCTACGGGATTAAGATACAATGATCCTAATCTAATTTTTCTTGTCTGCAGATACGAAGCGGATCCATATATCACCGTACCAACTACATATGAAATCAACGATGCTACATTTTGAGAAAGTACAAAAAAATGCACCGTAGTGATTCAATATTAGCCTTTAGTACAACATGTTCTCAGAGAAGCGAGCATGTAAAGACAACGCAACGTGAGACGGTCGCTCTCCACCGTACTGATTACGCAAGCCATTTGATCTCGTATTAATAACCGAATGCGCATACTGGAAATGTCAACACGATAAAACAATGTTAATCAAACATAGGCATTCAAACATAGCTGAAAGTTTTTCGATGGCAAACACCACTCACCTTGGAAGCCATGATGGTCCCTCCCACTCTCTTTCTCGTATGGAAACCAAAGAGGGACGTAAAACGCGTAGAATGAATCGCGACCCCTCCACATTCTTGTATCCTTGTGCTAAGAATGCTAAGAATTCAACAAACTATAGTCGCCACAGACCTTTCCCTTTCCCTCAAAATGTCTACCACAATAATATGCCCACACAGAATTTCTGGTAACCTTTTCAATGCCTCAATACAGCTGACAAGTCCTTCTCTGAACAAACCCAGTATCCAGAAACGCCTAATTTAAATTTCCCCAGCTTTACACTACTGTAAAAAATCGAAGGGAAATCATGTTAACTATATTCAATAAAGTCTATAGGCATACTTATATTTAAAAACAACCATGAATTTTATTCATGTTTGGAAAAAGATTAGGAGACTCATATTTTTCAACAGCCAATTGATAACTTGTTTACAGTTGTTGATTGTCAACAGTAGCCTGCCTTCCCCTTGCTTAAGAAAAAGTGGTCAGAGTATCAAGTTTCATCTCAGGTCTATATGCCTGTTCAGCCTTATAAAGAAGACGCAGATAAAGTTCATACTGGTTGTGGAGAGCGACAGAGAGGGATGGTAGACACCAATGACAAGGTGTCTTGTCATGGCATACAGATGTTTTGCTCTTTGAAAAGCATATGGTTGCCATGCATCACTGTAATACCAGCAGTCAAAGACATAAGCTGATACATCTCAGTCTAATCCTCACAATATACCCTTGCCTTAAAGCTGTGCCCAGCTTGAGTTTTCCACAGAGGTTTAGTCACCTGGTTAAATAATCATATTATACCATGTAGTAGTCCCCTCTGTGTTGCTGCTCTGAGGTGTATCGGTATGAGCAGAGTATGACAGTATGATGGTTGCAAAGGGCATGAGAGAGACCCTTGGTCACCTTTTACCTTAAATCCTGTGGAGACCTCTGTGCTCTGTCAGGCTAAGTGTCACGCTTCACTAGTCCAGACTGTCACTGTTCAGAATGTTCAACACTGAGGCTAAAACATTCTGAGTTTGGGTTCTGGAACTGTGATAACCCACGTCATCCCATCTAGAAAGTGAGGCACATAGTCAACTATCAACACAGCATAGATATTTTGACAGGTTTTTTTAATCGAACGCTTAAAATATGATTGGGGGGTTGCTTGGGGAAGAGCTAGGCTTATGTTTCTGTGATTTTTTATTTTTGGATGAAGGCCCAATGCTCTAGGGAGGTTTTGTTAATGATGCAGAACAAAACGGACAATCTTACAGGTGGGACCACTTGGAATGCATCCAAAGCCTCAAGTCACAATCAGGATTATGCTAATCCCAGTGTGATAAGGATAGAGAAGACAGAAAATGAGAAAAATATCATCACAGGGGGTCAAAGGCTGTAAGGCATGGTTGGCTTATGCTAGTGTTTTAACTATCTTATTAAAGCCATTATCTGTTAACTGAAAAACCTTGATTAAGAACCTAGTCTCAATTAGACATAGGCCCCTTTAACTGCCCTGGTGTGGCCACAGGTTTGGACAAATAAAGGCTTGTTTTAATTAGTGGCCTAGTCCGGTTTTTATGAAAGTTTTTTGGCTGTATAAAACCTCTTAAAGACCACCAGATCACCCACTTGAGCCAACTATATGCTGCTTAGATCGCACATACACAAAGTTTAGAGAAGATGGCATTGCTTCAAATACACATTTTTCACTTCTGTCAACATGGACACACTGTACATTGTTAAATCAGTTAGATTCTCAATTGTTCATTTTACAGAAACCATGAGCACGAAAGTAGAAGAGAGAGGTAAGAGAGGCGAAAGAAAGATGTGACTCTCTACCATTTGTGGCCATAAAGACCTAATGTGTGTCCATTCCTCCATTATTTATACCATTATCAATTCCATAGTATTTCCCATCTTGCTGAACAAAAGATTTGTGTGAAAGGAAGCCTGGCCCAAATATAAGCAAGTTGAGTTGACATTGACGATTGAAACACATAAAAGCCAAAGGATATTACCGTAATTTAGTTTTTACGGTGTATATCAATTGACATTGAATGTTGTGCAGTGTCTTCAATGAGCTTTGATTTGCTCAGTGACGGATACATTTTTTACTTAAATGAAGCTACAATTTCATTCTTATGTTGTATCTGTGAACAACCAGGCATAACTATGGAGACATACAGTACAATACACCATTTTTAACAGTGCAGATAATTCAGTTTATTAATTTTACAACTTAAATTTTACAATCTTTTTATATATGTTTTTCAGAAAAAAAGGGCTAGCTCTGAATCATAGGAAGAATAAATGTATCTCTCTCTTTCATATAACACCTTTTTTTTGTTGTTTTTTTGTCGTTGTCAGTCATTGTACAGAGTAAACGCTCATTATATATTTTCAAAAAAAGAGCAATATGTTCCTTTTTTAAATGTCGCAGTGCAACTTACATCTGATACAGCAGAGCAGTGACCTGGAGGGCGAACGCCCAAAATAACACAGTGGGACCCGTTGGCCAGATTTCATACAGCCCAGCACACACGCACACACGCACACACACACACACACACACACACATGCATGTGAGTGAGTATACACGCACCTGCACACAGACACACATCTCAGACACATGGCTGGCTTCTACTATGTACCTCATCACTGTTAAGAGATGGGGGTGCTAGGATTTTTGCCATCTTTCCTCCAATTCCCATCTTTCCTCCAATTCCCATCTTTCCTCCAATTATCTCTCTCTCTTTCTTCCTCTCTCTCTCTGTTTCCCCTACAGTATGGAGTGACACCATCGCTCCATGCCTCACCTTCCCCTCTGTACTCTAAGGTGTCTATGTTCTGAAAAAGTACATGTTTAACCACATCAAAAAGGTTACATTCAGTCCAATTAAAGTACATTCCACAATGATTCTATTCACAGTCAAAACAAAGAAAATTACATCTTCATTATATACTGTACTGCATGTGTTGAAAAACGTGACCCGATTCAGACATTATGGACTTTTAGCTCGATGCCATACTAAGATGAGGACGATGCCATATATCAGATATATTTGACTTCAGGGGACCATGAATAAGTTCACAGGGAAACCAAGAGTATACATACATATAAGACAGAAATTCTTAGAGAAACTCAGGACCTGAATTCAACCCAAAGTTTAAGAGGTAACCCCAGCTATTGCCGGGAAGAAGCAGAAACAGTCATTTCAGAGACGCAAAGCATTTTTCTGTTTTACACTCTTTTTCTAAAAACCAAAATAGAGAAGTAAAAAGACTCTGCTGATACAGAATCTGAAGATTGCATTCACAAGAAGAGTTCACAGTTTTGAACAGAGGATGCAGCTATGCAAACAAGAGACTATTATCTTATATACATTTCTTAGCCAGAATGGCAGAAATATCTTTAAAACCATGCAGATGTTTGACCAACAATATAAATATGCCAAAGGGAAAAACTTTATGGTATGGAAACACTGTAATGGCTGCAAAGAGATTAACCAATAATAACAATCATTACATTTGCATTCCTATGGTTACTCAGCAGCCAATGCAAACGTTGCATTTTAAATACGATTGAACTTATAGAACAATACATACAAACACTGGATGTTCCAGTCCTTTAAATGATATACAGGGAAAATAACACTCCTGTCAGGAGTGTGACTCTCATCATATGTCTCATTCAAGACTCACACAAACACAGGCACACACAAACACACACACACACACACACACACACACACACACACACACACACACACACACACAACACACACACACACACACACATACATACATACACACCAGATGCCATCTTCTCCCCTACAACACACAGATATCTATGTACACTCACAAATGCTCAAAACAGTCTTACACACAAACACACACACACACACACACACACACACACACACACACACACACACACACACTCACACATTTTGAGAGCTGCATACAGTTACACAGTAGGGCGGGTGTGTTGCTTGGTAACAGAAAGAAGCCCATTACCCACAGCTACATCGATCGCTCTTCCTGCAGCATACGAGGGGAAGAAAGGAAATAAAATAAAAATAAATCCAAAGAGCTGATTAAAAAAAGAGAGAGAGGATAATGATACAGCCCCTGAACAATTATCGCTGTGTTTTATTCAGTTCCTTGTAGTTGCTGTTCATATATTCCTCTTCAGCACTAAATATGAAAGAATGACTCTTTTTTTTCCCTCAGGCATGCAGTGGGGCACCTCAGTATCTCCGGTGAGTGAGTCTGTTATTAGTGGCTCACATGGGCTCGGGGAGCACATTACATCCTTTACTCTTCACTGTCTGTGGTGTCTGTGAGCTTTTTGCAGTCGCTCACAGTACACATCCGTTACCACGGTTACAGTGTGTGTGTTGTTGGTTGGTTCCCATAGTTACAGTGAGTGTGTGTTGGTTACAGTGTGTCGGCTCCTCAGTCAGCTGTCCGTCGGGGTTGAGGGGTAAAGGAGTGGTCTCTTGACTCCACAGTGCTTCTTCCAAGTTTTTCTTCATCAGTTTATGGGTGTGTTAAATTTCATGTTTACATACATGTCTGTTCTGTAGTAGGGCATAGGACTTTGTAAATAACAGTGAATGGACATGAGAGTCTGTAAAAGTTTATTGTTCTTGATATACATGACGTGTGTATATAACGCTATTTTTTGGCGGCTTAAAGGAGTGTGTGTGTGTGTATGTGTGTGTGTGTCTGTGTGTGTGTGTGTGTGTGTGTGTGTGTGTGGATGGATGGCCATCGTCACAGACTCAGACGTGCATCTCATCGCCTCAGACGTGCGTCTCGATGAAGGAGTGTGTGTGCATCATCAGGGTGGGTGACAGAGGTGAAAGGTCGCCGGCCGTGGTGTCTGAGGCGAGCTCCAGTGGGCCCGCGCTGAACTCGCAGATGTCCACGAAGAGCTCGTGGTTGCGCTGCTTCCACTCCCGGAACTTCCGCGAAGTCAGGCAGGGGTCGTCCAGAATCAGACCGATGACGGCCAGATCGCCCTCTTTGGCCTGGATGGGGGAAGAGCAGGCAGTCTGTCTGTCATCCAAAACGTCACAGAGTCGTCTTTTCAAGAGACGAAGGTGGGGGGTGTTGGTAGTTGTGTGGGGGGATCAGTTTTCATCTTTTCTTCCATCCCTCCATTTCTCTTTCTGTCTTTTCTTTTCTTTTTTTCTCTTTTCTTTTTTTTTTTCCTCTGCCCACCCCACACCCACCTTATTTTTTACCCCCTCTGTCCCTCTACCAGCCTAGATATAGCTCTCTCTGTCTGCCTCGCACCCACGCTCCCCCTCCCACTCCTCCTCTCTTACCTTCAGCGTGCTGCGCAGGGCCCGGATGCGGTGCAGCCGGTCGTTGGTGGCCGGGTCGTTGCAGCGCTTGGCGAAGGAGC
The DNA here is from genome assembly GCF_017589495.1 of Alosa alosa. NCBI lineage: Eukaryota > Metazoa > Chordata > Actinopteri > Clupeiformes > Clupeidae > Alosa > Alosa alosa. Next base: position 9,360,937 of record NC_063190.1, read on the forward strand.
GGCGGAACTCCTGCTTGGTGGAGGGCCGCTGCTGGCCGAAGGCCGACAGGCTGGCCTGCTCCCAGCGTCGTAGAGCTCCCTGGGCCGCCCACCGGCACCTCTCCACCCGGCCGAAGCCGCCGCCCTCGGTCTCGGGTCCCGCCGGCCTCGGTCTCCCCTCTGCGCCTGGCCTCCCGCTCTGCCGCCTCGCACGCTGACCGCTCTCCTCCGCCGTTCCGCCGCCGGCTGTTGTGCCTGCGCCTCGAGCCCCCGCCGCCACTGCCGCCCTCGTCCAGCTCGTTGTCGTCGGCGTCCTCCTCTTCCTCGCGGTGCGTGTGGGCCCGGGGCCGGAGCGTGCCGTGGGTGTGGCGCGCCTGCAGGGCGGCCTGTTGCGCGTCGCGGTTGCGCGGCAGGCTGTGGCTGCGCTGCTGCCTGTGGCTGTTGTTGTGCGCTCGGCTGCCCCCGCCACCGCCGCCGCCGCCGCCACTGCTGCGTGAGCCCCGCTCCTCGCCGTCCGTCAGCGGGAAGGGTCCGTCTCGGTCCAGGGGCCCGCGGCGGCGCTGTGCAGGGAGCGTGGCCTGGTGGCGGTGGTGCTCGGGGGAGAGGGACGAGAGAGGCCCGTGGGGTCCCGCCGGGCCGCCCCAGTCGCCCTCGCCCTCACCCGTCTGCAGGTAGTGCAGGCCGGCGCTGGTCAGCGGCGTCTCGATCAGGTCCTGCCAGGAGCGGCGCTCGCGGTGCGTGGAGCGGCAGCCGGAGGAGAGCGACTCCTCGGCCGAGGAATGGGAGAAGGTGGAGCCGCTGGAGAAGTGGCGCTCAGGGAACGGGCTGGTGGGGTTCGCCTGACAAGCACAGACACAACACGTAAGGACAACACTGGACCAAAAACAAAGTGTCTCTACATGTAAAGTACACAGGACTTTGTTGTAATCTTTGTCTACAGGTGTAGAACTTTGTAGTGTCGCTACTTGTAAAATGTATAGGATTTAACAGACGCTGTTATCTATATGACTTTCAACATTATATTGCCCAGGTGCACATGTGTATAGAGGTGTGTAGAGGTTAGAGGTAGGGACGGGAAAAGCAAGGCTTTGTGAAACACTGAAACATTTTGAAGCAGTTGTGCCGGAATTGTTTCGAGGCTTCGAAACAATTTCCGATACCCCAGAGCCTTAGATAGTAGATGTGATCCTGAACAAAGCTGTCAGATGCTTCGTAGCAGAGAAGAGGGTTACTCAAGACTATGGCTCGCTTTGTAGCCTAACTCTTGATGTTGCAATGTATTTCGGTTATAATGGTTAATGATAAAATATGAAGTTGGCCAGCAGATGTTATCTAAAATGATACCTTTCAAATCAAACGGGAAGTGAACCACAGTTGAGATAATGTGCAAAACAGCTGCGCTAACCACTACACCTTCATGACTACGACTGAGGTGCACTCTACACTGACAATTAAATGCACCGACTCATAACAGCTTGCTGTTGACCGGGGTGAAATGCACTCAAGATTCACTTAGCCGTGGTCATATGACATGGGTATTTTAAACCATGCTTCGAAAGCTCAACTCTGATTCGAAACATCAGTTTCAAACGTCACATCACTAGTTAGAGGTGAGGTATATATCAATGGGATGGGGTATACTGTTTGTGTACGTGCGGTATGTGTGTGTGTGTGTGTGTGTGTGTGTGTATGTGTCTGTGTGTGTGTGCCCGTGTATTGGTATAAGATACACCCACATGTATTCAGCACCAATCCAATACAACTGTCTCTGTGTCTGTCCACCTCTCTGTATGAGTCACTCAGACCCACATCTGCAGAGAATGACATGGTGTGACTTACACTGTGTCCTCTGTGGTAGCTATCGTGTTTGAGCGTCATGGATCCCTCCATCTCTTCCTGGTCACTTTCACTCCAGTAGTCTGACAAAATTAAACACCATTAAATTAGAGTTACCTCGAGAAAAGGGTCAATTTAATGTGTACAGGACCATATAGACTGAACCACTTACCAAAAATCAATAGATCAATCAATCGATCTAACTACACTTGAAGTCAGTAGACTATAACTAGACTATAACTCCACAAAGAGCACTGTTGACACATCAAAAGTCAATTGACTACAGACTACATGTATATTTACGTGTATGTAAAAACTCCAGCATATGTTATGAACATAAAATCAATAGCCATCTAGCAGACTACAACTTTCATCTGAAGTTGTCACACATTTAAAGAATTTACATCAACATTTACATCAAGAACCAATAGACTACAGATTAAACTACACATTGTAATTCAATAAACAGCAGACTAGGCATACAAAGGTCCACAGGACATTAGACTTATTGGATGTATTAAGTGGGTAGACTAGACTACTATACAGTCTGTATGCAGTAGGTGATATCAGCGCTCTGGTAAGAGGCAGGACGTTCTGACCTTCATCTGGGCGGGGCACAGGATCATCTGGGGTGTATCCAATGGCAGCCAGTCCCAAACGATTCATCCATCTGCACAAGACATAACACAGAGACACTTGAGTTACGTATCCAGACTAGGATGACAGGTATGAGGCAAACTGAGAGGAGACGAGTGGACAGGAGTGAAGAGAAGAAGAGAAGTGAGGAGTGGAGAGGAGAAGAGAGGAGAGGAGAGGAGTGGAGAGGAGAGGAGAGGAGTGGAGAGGAGAAGAGAGGAGAGGAGAGGAGTGGAGAGATTAGATGAGATGATAGGAATGGAAGAGGAGAAAGAAAAGAGAAAAAATCCTTACCTATTCATTTCCTCTAAATGGTCCGTGGCAAAGAAGAAACTCTTGATTTTTGGATGGCAGGCCTTGAAAGCACTTTGGTAGAGTGAGTGAGTGAGAGAGAGAGAGAGAGAGAGAGAGAGAGAGAGAGAGAGAGAGATTTGGGGAGAGGTCTCTGGTCAAACTTCATCATGCAAACTTTCCACTGCATCACCCTCAGCTACAGCAGCACGAGACAGGCCACAGCTGCAGTGACCTAGTTTCCCTTTGGCCTGAAGGTCTGACACAAGCCCACTACTACAACGCTCTCTCTCCTCAGCAGCACACACAAGCCCTCTACTACAACGCTCTCTCTCCTCAGCAGCACACACAAAAACACACAATCTGTACATCCACAGCAAGGAGCTGTTATCTCCTAGAGCCCAAAAGCAACACTCAAATACAGATGCACATAAATCTAAAAGTGAAAAAAATTCCAAAAGAACAAAGGAAAACAAACTAAGTTTGCCGATCAGATAGACTTTTTAATATTTGCTGTGGGTTCATATTTCACTGTAAGACGTGACATGGTTTGTTATTGTGAGGTAAGTCCAGGCACTTACTGTTTCCTCCTGCACTCGATTGCTCTGTCTATCCTGAACTCTGGCAAACTGATGAAACCCTCTGCCTTCTCATCCTGAGAACACAAGTTTAACAAAACAAGACAGTGAGAGACGGAAAATAAGCCATCAGATCATATTTGTCAATGACTAATTACTCAATCTGTTGCACATTTTCAAGTTATTTCACCGTAATAATATTTGCATGTAAGATTTTTTTAAATTATTATTATTAATGCATTTAGCAGATGCTTTAATCCAAAGCCACTTACAGAGACCAATTACAGGGAAAGTTACCCTAGAGTAACTCGGGGTCAAGTGCCTTACTCCACGGCACAATGGTGGCAGTTGGGAATTGAAACCCTTGACTTGGCTTTCGCCTGGAAGCCAAGTTTCTTAACACCTACACCACCGCCGTATTTGAGTCAGTAGAGAAGACACCAGGATTCGGCACTTGCTTTGATCAAAGTTGTCAATTACGCTTTTAATATCGCATAAGGGTAGAGCATAGTGAAACATGGGAGGTCTTACATTCTGATTGGTGTACCAGTAGAGGTCGGAGTCCTTCAGGACAAACCAGTACTTCTTCCATTTTTGGGTGAAGTAGCCCGTGTCATCCTTCTTCTTCCACAGCCAGCCCTCACAGTCACCGTGGCCCAGGTCCTTACAAGCGATCCTCCTACGGCTCGCATTGCTCAGTGACCCTGACCACACCAAGGGGATTGACACTCTAATTTCACACAGAGTTATACATGCATTTCTTACACAGCACAAAGATATACAAACAAATGAGGTTCTTTACAAACGAAAGGCCTTTTTAACACTTTAAAGCAACACAATGTATTTTTTTAATCTTAATATAAGGGCTTCAAACTCATTTTGATGGCACAACGACTTAAAACATGAAAACTGAGTCTCTGACGTTACCACTGCATGCCCAGAACGAAGTTGGATACATCCTTAGTGCTCAATGGGTACCCAGTATGTTGGGTACATCTTCAGCGCTAAATGGGTACCCAGTATGTTGGAAATGGACACAAAGGGGAATTCCTACATTGTGCTACTTTAACCGTTGATGTATGAAACAGTACAGTGGGGCCATCTAGTCATTTTGTTCCCTAATGGCCATGCACAAAACAAATCCATTCTTTTGATGAACAGTATACACTTACCTTTACTCTTCTTTTTGGTCTTAGTCCTTAAAGAAGCATAGTGCACTGACTGGAATTTAAAGAGAGAAAGAGTGGGTGGGGAAGAGATTGACACAAAGAGAGGTAAAGAGAATGAAAGAGATAGAGAGAGAGAGAGCAAGAAAGAGAGAAAGAGACAAACTGAAACTTGAACGTCTCTACTCTCTTTTGTGTTACATCAGCTTGTCTTTCTCAGTGAGAGTCGATAGCAGACGATGGGAGAACTACATCAAGCATAGAAACAGGAGTATATCTCATCACAGCAAGTCGATGCACTTACCTTCCTCATTGATGTTCCTGCTTGTCTGTCAATGGCAGAACTTGCATACCTATGAAATACAGAAGGACAGTGTGTCGTGCGCTGGAAACAAACAATACAAATTGAAATGAAAAATGAAATTGACAGTAGCTACTCTCTTAGAAATGGTGTGCATTGTCTCTCTCTGTTTAAAACTGCCTGTCACTTTTAGCTTTCTTCATCTGTAACCTACATTTTGCCGATTTCTGATGTTGTTATTCTGAGAAAGAAAATATAGCTTCTTGAAATGATTGCATTTTCACAGAATGAATAAAATACAAATGACAACACAATAAAAAGGTCATGCTGCTACCCGGTATCACAGTAATCTCCAGAATAGGACGCATTTTAAAAACATATCTCCACGTAAAGAAAAAACTTGGGAATTAGTCTTTCTCTTTCTCTCTGTATTGTGTACAGCATGGTGCACCAGTTGAATTCGATGTACCAGTTGAAACAAGACACTGGATAAAATCTGTCAAATGGGTATCTATCGCAGATGTCTACTAATGATAACTCGTACTTCCCCTACAACACCTGTTAAATGGGACAGTCATAAAGGACTCCTGTAATCCGCATTCATGCATGCAGTCTTTTGCAGCTGAGTGTCTTGAGGTACGCATTTGATAATAGGCAGGAAGGGGCAAAAATACATCAAAATGTATTTTCAAATAAAATATCAAATACCCTCATTTTATGTGTGTCAAAATAAACAACAAAATACACTGCCTGTCACTTTTATAAATACTGTATTTTTGTATTTTGAAAATACTAAAAATAATCTTAAAAGGGAGCATGAAATCACTTTGTAAACCTTCCATGTCTATTTAATCTATTCCTTCATCATTACACTGACTCTGTTGATAAAGTTTCTACGCCCACAAGACATGCCATAAGTCTGCAAACAGTCAACAGATCAACTATGCTGACCTGCCTGTAACACCTCATAGCCACCTCAAGTGGTACAAACTAACCACCGAACTTACAGAGCCACAGTGGTCTTAAAGCAAACCAATGTAGTTCTATTAAAAATGGCTCCAAACTCATGGAACAATGACATATGATACAGAGAATGAAGTCTCTGACATTGTTAGTGCATGCCCAGAATGATATTGCATGTAAAGTTGTTGATAAGGTAGGATCATGAACCTTTTAATTGTTTTTTAACTAACTGGGTACTGTGTAAGCGCAAAATGGGGTTACATTGACGCCAGTGGGCATAGATATGGGTGATACACGAAGAAACTTTTTGAGCAATGTCGCAGGGGAAAAACGTAACGGATTGCATGTGTTCTATTTATTACAGTTATCAAGAAACTGATGGTTAAAGTTCTCAAAAAAACTGTAGTTGAGGTTGGTGTGAGAGATGGGGTGTTGAGAGGGTGTGTGTGTGTGAGCAACCTACACGTTACTCATCTTGCACTGGATAATTTTCCTGAATCTCAATATTCTGATCACAAATGACTATTGTCGGCACCAGTCAGAGGCTACATTCATTATTTTGCTCTTGTATGATGTCATCACATCACCAAAAGTATTGGTTTTACCAAAAATATTTGGCAATATTTTGAAACTACAAAAATACACACATATAAAGTATTTTGATACAAAATACGAAGGCATTTTCTTCAACCCAATAAAATACAAATGAATACTATTTTTTATTTGAATTATGTATTTTACATACATGTATCATGAATACCGCCCACTGCCTACTGACTGATAACAGGACCGCCTCACATTTCTACTATCCGAAGAAATTAAATCGTGCTTCTCAATTTCTCTCCATCCCCTTCTCCTGCAACTCAGGTCTTACATGCTCTCCTCCTCCTCCTGGTTGATCAAGCATTGTTGAAACTTAAAGGTTTGCTTATGTATACATATAAATTTCACAAAATGTTCAAATTGTGTACAAACATATACATGTACTGTATGTGTTCTAGAACGCCAGTGGTGGTCAAAACAAAGAATATATTGGGGGTTCTTACTGTGGTGTATGCAGTACATAATACATTATTCCTTAGTAGCTACTAAGGTCAACTAAACAACTCTGACCTGAAAAGTGTACAAAAGGTACACACATCCAGGGCAAGTAGCCTCAGTTTAGGGTGCTGGACAAAAGCAAAAGTCACAGCAATAAACGTCTGCACACCAGACATAGCACCCAAGCAAATATTTAATGACATGTTTCGGGGCTAGCTCTTCCTCCACTTGACAGCTCTGACAAAGATAATTGTTAAGTAGCTAAATTTATACTATACAATTGCTATTGTACTAGATGAGAGTGTCCTGATTGGAATGCTCCCAGCGCATTGGAGCATATGATTGTTTTTACTAGTCCAGCACTAAGCAGTGGTCAAACACTGACCCTTTCCTATTTTTTCTCTGATATGTATCACTGTGAACTGAACCTTAGCAAAAACAGTGACAGAAACACCAACTGTGCATTAAACCTTTCTGAGGAAACAAGCTCAGACAAAAGACAATAAGATCCACTATGTCTATAAAGAAGATGCGGAAATCCATGCTTGAGATTTGGGGTAATTAAAATCCCTTGAAGGAGTCTCAATATCAGTGCAATGTGAGGCGTGTTATTGAGTTACTGAGTTAATTTAAATATTGGGTGGTTGGGAACAGACACAACACAGCTTGCAAATGACAGGCTACTCCTTTTGTGCAGTTTGGTGCAATGTGAATAAAAGTCAATAGAAACGGCCTTTTCTACTGATGCTCGTCCTTCCATACCCTGAAATCTATTGTCATTCTCACAGACAACTCATAATTCTTCACCATTTTGATCACATGCTTGATAATATGCTTCCATATTTAGCCTGTCTGGCATATAAATGAATGTAATGCCTTTGCATTTCTTTGTTTTCTTTTCTTTTTTCAGTATTTGGGTAGCTATTATATTGACCACTCTGTCTCTGTGTGCACAGGTATAACACAGGGAATCAGATGGGATGGTGACAAGCTCATTCAGATAGTGGCACATGAGAGAACTTAAAGGTTGTATCAGCGATTTCAGGCCCCAAAAAGGCCCAAACATAAATGATCACATTCCTCTAATCTTTCCTAACGATCCGCTAGCTGTCTGCCCCATAAGGAGGCCATCAAAAGTAGGCAGCCTCTGTAGGCAGCCTAGGCTCCGAGATCTGTACACAAAAACAATTGCTACCAACAAGGGTTGGCAACCCCTCAAAGGCAAAATAAAGTGTTTCAACCAATAACCGACGAGATGCGCGTTTAGGAGCGTTTTAATTGCACGGACATCAACAGAAGTGATGTATCCACGCTATCGCTGATACAACCTTTTAAGGGCTTAATAAGCACTACTCAGAACCAAGGAAATACTTCACACCTTTTTGAACCTCCATCATCCACCGGCCTATACACTGGCCACACAGACACACCCTACCACAAACACGTGCACACGGCATGCATTCTGTTGCCCTGGAGAACAACACAGACACAAAGGCTGAAGAAACATCACATCAAGAGACTGTGAGAGAAAGGAAGCTTCACATGGCCCTTTGAGATACACAGGAAACCTGCAAGAAGCTCTCTGAACTCGGTCTCTTCTCGAGACGCTCTTGAGCGTGTCCTCTTTGACCTTCTCCTGTGCTGTCAAATCACAATTGCCTGCAAGTCAACCATCCACTGGACCTGAAGACCTGCACTTCATTCAAACACCTTGACAGTGTCCTCTTAACCCACTTCATACACCCCCAACCCCCAACCACATCCCGCAACTGTGATCCTTCATTATCCACAGACACACACACACACACACACACACACACACACACACACACACACACACACAGAGCAGTGGGCATTATTAGCACATGAGCTGTACAGTAAGCTGTTCCTAACACCACCTACATATCGCTACACGTTTCACTCTGCCACTCAGAGTGCCACCTCACACACTCACACACTTATCTCATCAAACTGTGAGAAAAGGAAGCTCCATGACATGACAACATACAGGATGTGTGTCTTACTGTCTACCGAGGCATAGTCTAAGACCAAGAGTAGTGTTTCAGTATGTGTGTGTATACATTCAAAAGCGATGTGTGGTAAGAAAAGACCACATACCAAGCCAGACAGTAGCAAATGCTGTAATCTTATGTAGACATTGGGGAAGAGTATAGGTACTATGTAGGTACATAACTATTCTATACTGTACCAAGAAAGCAAAGTCAAATTGTTCTCTTGAATCACATATCACTGATGTACTTTCATGTATTATAAGAGAGAGACATTCAAAACTACCAGACCTTTTGATCTCAGTGGGTTTCAATGTTCAAACCTTCCTAACAATTATTTCCTGATGTCTTTCAAACTAAATGTGAATACTACTGGAAGCAGATTTGCATGACACATAGCACGACAGCATTTCTTTTCAGTAGCACATTATATTACAGGCCCTTGTTACAGTGTATCTACACCATGAAGTACAGTGTAACAATCTGTGTAACAAAATGCCCATAGTCCATATACATGTGGCAGCATACAGTGGAATATACAATGTACAATTTGTGTAATTGTGTATTAAGTCCTGAAGTTCCTCACAGTCAGATTGTCTGATTTAAGGAAATGACAAAATCAACATTTATGATTTTTTTGTCACAGCAAGAGTGCCACAGTGTCTAGCGGCTTTAGCCCTGTCCCATCTTCTCACCTACAAACCACCATCACCTGCCCTGCTTTAAACGTGCTCCCTGTGAGGAGGACCTCTGACTCCAACACTAAATACGCCTGTGTGCACCTGTGTAGAAGCGACGTTTGGTCACTCACCTGTCCGTATCGGCGCGGAGTGTGTCGCCAGCACGCTGCAGAGGAGAGAATACAGAGAAGAGTTCACAAGAGAGCACACACACACACACACACACACACACGCACACACACACACACAGGGGTTGGGTGGTTTCCTGTTGTATCAGGAACGATGACAGCAACAGAAAGTATGGTGGGAGTGCCAGAAGACCAGTATGACTGTGGACGAGAGCATTCACCTGTGTGTGTGCGTTTCTATGTGCATGTGCTTACAATTTTTTCCAATTTCAACACAATTTCGCAAACTAGGTTGGTTTTTTATCAAAATACTTAACATAATTCACAAAACCACACACCCAAACTGCAAAATAACTCATTCTGCAAAAATTAAGCACTGTAACTACCAAAACTACCATTATCAAAATCAAACTTTTGCACCAAATGGCACACACTTCATTAATATTACCAGATTTTTGTCTAACCAACTACACACTGTTTTGTCTAATGAAAAGCACTCTCATCTTTAGTACGCTTTGCCATAATACTAAACAAGTTCAAATTGTAGTGTCACTTTGAATGGCATTGTATTGAAATGGCAAACATGTGACTTTATGTTAGATTGTTGTGTCTTATGCAGAGAACAGTGTTCAGTGCATTTAAAAACAGTTTGCTGTGCCGCATCCATTATTTCTGTACATTGAGATAATCACAGAGGCTAATATCCCTAACACACACACACACACACACACACACACACACACATTCACACACACACTGACAGACACACACTGACAGACACACACATGCACACACTCAGACACACACACACATACACATACACATGCACAGGCATACACACAGACACACACACACACACACACAAATACACACACACACATTCGATACATACAGTTGTGCTCATAAGTTTACATACTCATGTAAACATGTACATAGACATGCTAAAGTTGACTAAAAAGAGGAATAAAAAATAATCTTTCAAACTGATCTTACTGTAATGCCTTAATTAAATAAATGAGGAAAAATCCAACCTTTAAGGACACCAATTGTCTTTGTGAATGAATAATGTATCATAAATAAATAAATGTTCTTCCTTAAAATACAGGGGCTCATAAGTATACATATCCCTATGTTAAATTCCCATAGAGGCAGGCAGATTTTTATTTTTAAAGGCCAGTTATTTAATGGATCCAGGATACTATGCATCCTGATTAAGTTCCCTATTCAAATAGCCCCACATCATCACATACCCTTCACCATATCTCACGATGGGCATGGGGTACTTTCCATAAGATCATCTCTCAATCAAAAATCCAACCAGCTATTAGGCTAACTGAAATAAAACCATGCCAATCTCTAGGTATGGTGAAGGTTATGTGATGATGTGGGGCTATTTTAATTTCAAAGGCCAAGGGAACTTTATCAAGATGCACAGTATCCTGGATCCATGAAATAACTAGCCTCTAAAAAAACAAATCTGCCTGCTTCTATGGGAATTTAATAGGGGTATGTATACTTACTGTACTTATGTATACTTGTATGAGCCTCTGTGTTTTAAGGAAGAACATTTATTTATTTAGGATACATTATTCATTCACAAAGAAAACTGATGTACTTACAGTTTTTTTCAATCGATAACAAGCGCTTACCCATATTTCAGATAATTTTTCTAAACTCTTAACACAGACTCACACCTACAAAACACAATTGGCCAAATGGATAATTTTCTTCTCAAAAACACATTTTTTTTAAATATATACTAACTCTTCATTTCAAAACAGAACACATCTTTCTCTGCACACACTAACTTTACCAAAACACTGGAAAACAAAGAATAACACTTGTTTTCACTTCACAAGGTACATGCAATCAATCAAAGTACACCAGGTTTCAAAATACTGGCTATTGTTGACATTACAAAAACTGCATAGACTTTTATGTCTTACAGGTATTTGCATGCAAAACATGCTATCCACTGTTTTTACACTAAATTTCATTGTTGGGAACTGTATGTCCACATGCAATGTTCACATTCAAAAGCATTCCAGTAAAAAGCAAATCAGTTTTTTTCCCTTTACTGTTTACTACAGGAGGTACAGTAGAAATACTGTTTACAGTATGATGGAACAGGAAAAGTTTTACAGTATTGCTTACAGTGAACAAAATATCCATGAAACACACAATAGCATTCTGAACAAAAAACAACATCAAAAAGCCCAGATAAAAAGGGGGGAACTAAAAAAAGCACACAATTACTGTATCTAATCTCTGCTATCTTCAGAGTTAGGCCACATGTTTTCATCAACATCACATCTGATATTATCCAAGGCGATGTACCTGGGATAAAACCATTTGGTAGCAGAAGCAGAGCAGAAGCAGAGGTTTTTATACTGTATCTAAGGTTTGGAATATTGTGTTTGCTATTGTGGGATGTTGTGTGTTAACATTCGTAAATACTACAAAAACAATCCATTGTTTTGTTGGGAGGTATAGCTTGTCTGTTAAGAAAATGAAAGCATTGTGGAAATGTGTTTACTGACTGCATATTGTGTGAAAACGACATAAAATGTGTGAATGGTATGGCCACAAAAGACCGATGCTATGTGCTAATTGTGTTTAGAGTTTTGAAAATGTGACAACTGATTAGACAAACGCTTGTTAGCGAAAAAAAACTGTAAAGGTTGGATATTTCCTCATTTTTTTAAATGAAGGCATTAAGATCAATTTCCAAAAGATGATTTTTTATTCCTCTTTTTAGTCAACTTTAGCATGTGTATGTACAGGGTATGTAAACTTATGAGCACAACTGTAAATAGCTAAGAGAAAGCAAAATTACTAACATGATAGTGTGGCACAGTGTTGTTGTCGGGCACTGGAAAGGGCAGCCCCTCAGGAGGTCCTGCGTCCAGCCTGACTGGGGGAACCAGCATGGAGGGGCTGATGGGATAGCTGGGGCTGCTGGGATTGCGGCTCTTCCTTCTGGAGCGCCGGCTTGTGTCACGCTGGAAGTCCCGAGCAAACTCGCCCTCCTCCTGGATCACCATGATCCTGTCATCACTCATGAAGCGCAAGAGAGAGGAGTCTGAGTCTGAAAGAGAGAGATAGAGGAACAGAGAAAGAAGAGGGGACAGAGAGGGAGATAGAGAGATAGAGGAACAGAGAAAGAAGAGGGGACAGAGAGGGAGATAGAGAGTAAGAGGAACAGAAAGACAGAGAGGTGGTTACTGAAAAGTTCTTAACATCCGCAACTAAATTAGTCTTTTTGGATTTTTTTCCATGAATGTGGGCAGAGCAAAGATGGTGACAGAGATGGTAAGATCTTTTTGATCTTCCATCTTCCTCCTGCACACACACAATATACTCTGATACTCTGTCTCTCTCTCTCTTTCTCTCTCCCTCACTCTCTCTCGTGCACACACACACCCAACCACAGATGCACACCCACTTCTTACCACCCACTTATTTCTCTGTACTATTCTTAGATCAGTTGACACACAACACTGGGTAGTAACAACCATTGCACTGTGGAAGAAAAGGGCAACAGCAGAGACACAAACAAACAGGCTCCCACAGTGGAGCTCCACCAAGCACACAGTCCACGTGCCATTACTAATATTCAGCCACTGAGCTCGTCTGCTCACATGAAGTCCCCCAGCACAGAATAGGGGTTGTTATGGAAACAGCACAGATACGCAGGCTGCCGGAGTATTGTAGAGGGAGACAAAAAACACACACACAAGTAGGCAAACCTTAAAAAGGGCCATTAGTCAGTACATCAGGATTAAAATACTGTAAGTGTTAGAGTGGGCAGAGTGTTCATCCTTACCTTATTCTACCTCTCTCTCTTTCTCTTTCTCTCTCTCTCTCTCTCTTCCTCTCTCTCTCTCTCTTTCTTTCTCTCTCTCTGTCTTTCTATCTGTCTGTTTGTCTCTCTTGCTCTCTCTCTCTCACACACATACACACACACACACACACACACACACACACACACACACACACACACACACACACACACACACACACACACACACACACACACACACACACACACACACATACACACACACATACACACACATACATAGAGACAGCTACCCACGCCGTATACATCTGCCCACACATGGTTGCTTTACCTCGGCTTCCTCTCTTGTACACTCCAGCCTCCTGAGGCTCGGACATCCACTCGTTTGCCATAGAAACAGGCCTGTGGTCACCTGGAAGGCATGCAAAGTGGACAGTGTTCTAAAATTAGTGTGTGACCTGTGTATGTAGGGCAAATGAGTATGTGTGTGTGTGTGTGTGTGTGTGTGTGCATGTGTGTTTTTGTGTGTGTGTGTGTGTGTCTGTGTCTCACAGAATGTGTATGCATATGTGTGTTTGTGTATGTGTGTGAATGTGTTTGTGCATGTGACTGAGTGGGTGGTGTATGTTAGGGGGAGGTGTGTATACACGTGCATGTGAGTGCATGAGCATGCATATTTGTGTGTGTGTGTGTGTGTGTGTGTGTGTGGACTGACCATGTGTGGGGGTCCTGTCTCTGCGGCGTAGCCCTGTGGATCTGCCCCCCTCCTCCTCCAGTAAGGGGAAGTACGGACCCCCCTCCTGGTCCACAAAGAAGCCTGGAGACTCGGAGCTTCCGAACACACCAAATCCGCCCCTCTCCATCTCCTCCTCCCTAACAGGCCACATGCCAAACACGCTTAATTAATGAGAAATTGTTGAAATTGTTGAAATATGTAAGTGTGTATGTGTGTGTCTCTCTCTCTCTCTCTCTCTGTGTGTGTGTGTGTGTGTGTGTGTGTGTGTGTGTGTGTGTGTGTCATTTGTGTGTGTGTGTGTGTGTGTGTGTGTGTGTGTGTGTGTGTGTGTGTGTGTGTGTGGGGGCTCTTGGACTGCTATACTGTTACGCCCGCCATGACCATTATACAAACCAAATCTGTCCAATCTGCTTTTCGAATCAGTTTTTCTGATCTACAAATCTGTCCAATCTGCTTTTCTCAGATCAGAATGAAAATTATCATAACTATTAGTTCAACCTCCACAACATTTAGTCATTTGTGCACATCATAGTAGCAATTTCTCCTTCCTCTAAACAAATTGCAAATGCTTTTGAACAGTTGCTTTGTCATGTCAGTCAAAATGAACTATACGTACTTATGGATGCTGAATAGTCGTTCCCAATAAAACTAATAGTCTTCATTTCATTGCTTGAGTCATTACATACAAAATTGGTGAACTAGTTATCAAATTCTGTCACAATGCTGTAGGATTGCAAAGAGCATATACAGTAAAACTGTGAAACATACATATTCAGTGTCTTGTACTCACTTACTCCCCTAACTACAGCAATTTGTAACTTTGCTGTAGTTTTCAAATGTGCTGTCTTGAGCATTTTCAGGTAGTGTCACCGAGTTCTGACCTTTTTTTGCATGGGAAAACACTGAGAGCATAAACTGTCGTAATGAAAACATGACAAAGCCATTTGACTATCTTGTTCATAAACGATGGTGTTAAGACTTCTCATTTTGATGACACTGGTAATTTCATTAGCATAAATACTTGCTTTTGAGGAATGGACTATCCATTTTGAGCAAGTGACGTGCTTTTGCAGGTTATCCACTAGGTTTTGCAGTTTGCACTAATTGTTTTGAGAAATGCACTAACTGCTGTGCAAATGTTAATAGTGATGTGAGAAAAGCACCAAAGCGACTGAGAAAAAACCATGGAACCATGGACTAATAAAAACCATGCTTGTGCAAGTGTAGACTCTTGTATGTATAGTGTATGTGTATACTGTATATATACGCCTACCTGTGTCCATAGACTCCAGAGACAGGGGACAGTATGAAGACGTCATGGCTGCCTGGCGTGTCCAGCCCAGGGGACAGGCCAAGTGAGCCCAGGGTGCTGGGCGGAGTGGGCGACTCACTGCAGGGACTCGTGGGAATGGGCTGAAGAGGGACAATCAGGACACTGTGAGACACTGCCAGGGACACACAACAGAATCTCACTCCTCTCTCACTGATCCTCACGGTCTACGCCTTAAAGACAGTTCCTCTTCAGTCATTTGATTTAGCTCGCTAGTGCATTACATAGCTCAATGTAAGACTGCTTAGAGGCCTTGACGCATATATCGCATAGAGTGAGGCGGTGTGATCTAAAAAGGCCAACCTTGGTGACAATACGTTTTATTCAAAGAGGTCTGCCGAATAAGAGCATAGCAACAAACATCCCTAGCAACAGGAGCACGGAGACAACGTGGTCATGAGTGTGATATACAGTATGAGATAAAGGTCTAGAGAAAACAAACAACATATAACACACAACAAACACTATGGTAGGAGTGGGGCTAAACACAACCAATGTCGTCTTCCAGGCAGCACTGCCACTGTCGACTTAAAGGCACCGTATCCTAATCCTAACCCTAACCCTAACCTTAACCCATGCCTATAGCGCCTTCCAGGCAGCGCTGCCTTGAAGACAACGTTGGGGGCATAAAACACCAAGAAACCACCTGTATTCTCCTACACTAAGAGTGCATTTGTAAATTCAAATGGCACTCTAAAAACAGAACAACACTATAGTGTTGGTCTTAAAAACATATCAGCATGCCATCTGTCAATGAATTGCCAACCATTTTTTATGCATATTCAGTCCAGTTGTAAAAGTAGTTTGACCCAGTTTGTGGCACTCAGCTGACGTCACATGTCCAGAAAAAAACCCCACACAGTTCCAAAGGCATTCTGAATTTACAAACGTTCAAAGTTCCAGAGCATGATGGGAGTACTTGCAGTAACAATTTATGAACAGGACGTGGAGATGCCCCCGTCCCCTCCTCCAGCCCCTGCCGTACAAGTGGACCAGAGCAGACTGGGTTTCTATGGTTCTTGGCTGGCTGATATGCAGACAATAGAGGCTGTAACAAAGTCCGCCTAATTGCAGCTGAAATCTGGAGCATGTTATTCTCCGACTGAGTTGCATAACGGTTACAGACTGCCACTCACCAGCCGTTACTAATGCATACAAACCTACTGACATACACACACGCACGCACGCACGCACGCACACACACACACACACACACACACACACAAATACTCTCTCTCTCTCTCTCTCTCTCTCTCTCTCACACACACACACACAACCCACTGTTTCATAAGCAACACTCATATTTGCAAGAATC
>NC_063190.1:9382727-9460227 GCF_017589495.1 Alosa alosa
CCGGTGATAAAGTTCTGGAGGTTCTTGGCTGAAGCGTTCAGCTTGTGTGACAGTGTTCTCAGGTTCTCAGTCTCTAACCCATAGTTCTGCAAGAACACATCCATTCATTACTATGGGAGCTTGGCCCACTCCACACTTAATGAGATAAGAGATGAGAATGGCTGAACACTATACCTCTGGATACTATACAAACACAGTCAGACACACACACACACACACACACACACACACACACACACACACACACACACACACACACACACACACACACACACACACACACACACACACACACACACACACACACACACACACCACCAATCCACCCACCCACCTACACACACACGAATACAAACACCGCTTATGTGTGTGTGTCTCTCTGTCTTTCTCTCTCTCTCTCTCTCACACACACAAACACACACACACACACAGATAAAAACATATCTTCACACATTTATTTTCTCTCGCTCACTCTTCCTTTCTCTCTCTCTCTCTCACACACACACACACACACACACATGCTCACCAGAGCACAGAGCAGGTCCACAGCCTCCAGGATGAGCTCCTGGTGTCCGATGCGTGTCACCCCCAGCTCCTCCAGCTCCTGGTGGGTGATGTGCAGGAGCTGCTCTCCGTTGATGCGCTCACGCTCAAACGTCTTTATGTACTGGAGCAGACAGTCGTCCAACCCTGCCACGGACACAGACACAGACACGGGTTAGGAGGACATTTGGGCTTGTTATGGCGTCAGTTGATGCTAACAGATTCTATCTCATCTCTGATTTGAGTGCCTGATGCAATATTGGTGTGTGGATGGCCTCAGGGATTTTGTGTATGTCTCATGTAAGGTGTCACATTAGAATATCCTGTGTGCCTTTTCTGGTTATGGATACTTGACTTCTGCTTTTCCTTAGAAAATGGTACATAAAATACTTAGAATACTTCTGCGATTGAATGACTACATACAGTAAACTACACTTCAGACTATTTTCAATAAGGCAATTAACTGTAAAAGCCTCAACTAAAGCAGTGACCCCTAAATTACTGACGTCACTCCAGACAGCACAAAGCAATGAATCAGTTCAGATAGTTGAGGTGAGTAGTACTCTTTCAAGTTGAGTCAGTATTAGAAATTTGCGCTGGTACTTGAAGATCCTTGGAAGCAGGTGGCAAGAAGGAAAACCACAAAGTTACAAACCACGCCCACTAACTTAAGCACAGCCAATCGATTTACCAAAGTACATGTTGTCTGTCGTCACACATTCAAACCATGCCCACTAACTTAAGCACAGCCAATCAATGCATGAGGAATGTGGTTTACCAAAGCACATGTTGTCTGTCGTCACACATTGATTTTTATGTGATCTTAAGGACCCTTCAGCAGGGGAGTTTGGAACATTCTAACAAGATTCTGTTCCGTGTTGAATTCCATGTTGAATTCAATGAACACACCAACACACATTCAACATCCAACACACACAAACTATTAAACCAGACAGACAGGACAGGGTATAGGATCTCTCGTTTAAAAAAAAAAAAAAAAACTTGACCATTCTTGCATTTGCATTTAAAAACACTATGATCCAAACTTCCAAAACTGTAGTCAGATACCAGAAGACCATTGGTAGATATAGACATAAAAAACATATTATGTCCTTGAGGCCAAACTGACATTATGTTTTACGGGACCACAAAATGTCACTTTTATCTTAACATAGGTATGACAGAAGACCAACAAGTGTAACCTTTTTTGCTTCAGTAGATAAAGCAAAATTCACACTTCAGTACTGTCCTCAACAAGCATCCAATCTGGGCTTTATCTTGAACACAAGCAGGGCATGTGACATAGCCATAATACTGACTGCAACTGCAAATGGCACAGATGAAATGGCAAGCAATTCCTCCCCCTTTGTGTGGAGATGGAAATAAGGATTTTGGTTTTCTACATTAATATGGTGTTTTAGCCGTTTCACATTTTCACATCATCCCATTTGAGACCCACTGATGGCCACAGCTCATATAGTGTTCCTTTAGTCACAGATGTGTCTGCCAATATCAGGAGATTGTATTTTTGACCATCACAATGATCATCTGCTGCTCAGATTTTCAGAATTCAACGGTTACATTTCTGATTTGAATTATTTTCATTAATTACATCTGCACAATATCTATTCACACATTTAAACCTACCACTGCGATATGTGTGCAAATTGCTCATGGATTTGTGTATGTGTGTATGGCCAAGCCGGAGGATGTCCTTCAAATTAAACGCTCGTGGGGTTTCCATTCTGTTCCCCATGCTTCAGCAATGCGCGCTGCTTGGCAACGGTTGCTGGGAGACCAGGAGGTAAGGCCCTGCTCTAGATGAGCCGTGTGAGTGGAAGAGTGTGACTCGAGTAAGGAGCGTGAGGAGAGGCAAGAGCGTGGAAACAGGGCTGTGTGTTTGTATGGGGACGTGAGGACTAACAGGAGAGTGTTTTGACTATGAGGAGTGTGTGTGTGTGTGTACAGAGACATGAGAGCCATGAGGAGTGCATGTGTGTATGTAAGGAGTCATGATGATGAGTCCTCAACTAGTCTTGCTGATCCTAGCACTTACCACCTGACTAGAACTGACACTCAACTGTTTAAAAACAGTACTCACTGATGCACTTATTCTTACTGGACTCTACCTTTTTTAAATTGTCCTAGAATTGTTGAGAGAATTGCTTTACAATGTTGTTAGTCGCTTTGGTTAAAAATGCGTCAGCCAAATGTAATGTAATGTAATGTAATGTAATGAAGAGTGTGTGTACAAGGTGGAGATATAAACAAACAAATAAGACATAAACAAATCTTGCACACAGGAAGAAAGCTGTTAGGTCTTTTTTACATTTTATTTTATTCTCAAAAAACAAACGTTTGCATCATGTAAAGCAGATCTGTTGGTTACCCAACATAATAAGCTATTTTAAATGTAAAGCTTCCAATGCATATCGCCCCATGTGTCCGAACCCGACTACAATTTCTAAATATTTGTCTGAACCCGACCCGTCGGGTACCGTCGGGCTCGGGTCGGGTAGCCACACTCTAGTCTGTATGGGGAGGTGAGAGTGTGTGAGTGGACTATGAGAACTGTGTTTGTATGTACTGTGATGTCTGGACTATGAGGAGTGTGTGTATGTACAGTATGGGGACGTGAGGACTACAAGGAGTAGGAGAACAGGAGTGTGTATGGAGACTTCTGGACTATGTGTGTGTATAGAGACGTGAAAATTGAGTGAGTGTGTGTATGGGGACATGAGGACTATGGAGAGTATGACACTGTAAGGAGTGTGATGGGTGAGTACAATGGAGTGTGTAAAAATGAGTATGAAAAGCATGGGCCATCATGCCAGGCCATTTAAGCAGCACTACTCAGCAAAAAGGAACTGTGAAAAGACAAAAAAAAAAACAGAAATAGATTCATTGTGCCAAACAATGTACACTGACATCTTGGTCTGTAATGAAGAAGACATTATTTTGACAGTTGCCAGTATTTGCTTTGCAAAAAGCATGATCATGATGTCCCCATATAGAGCAAGCATATGGTTTCTATGTAACGGCAATGAATAAAGAGAAAAAAGGATTCTGCCTGCATATTGTTTATATGTGTGTGCAACACATAAATAGGATGGGAGGTTAAAGCTTGTTAAAGGAATACTCTTATTGTACAGTAGTCACCTTAAATCCACATCAAGCAAGAAGTACACTAGGGAGGTATTCCATTCCTCCAGGTTCCTCCCCTCCCTTCCACCCTGCCCAAACACAGATGACCCTGAGCTTCTCTGATTAAACACCCTGGCTTGCTGAGACACTTATTCCATGATTCTCAAGCTTTTACTGTAAATAAACCAATTAGCTAACTTGCTTTTGCTAAGATGGAGAAATGTACAGTGTCACATGGCTCATTACCATCCCTCAGTTATGATAAGCAGTTGTAGATAGCTGATGTGTGCTACTTTTGCAGATTATTATGCTAATTTATGCTCGTAAATTCTTGCTCATGATATTACAAGTTCACTAAAGACCAGCACAGACCCCAGCGTTATATTACAGAACACATTTGTGCTGGTCAATTTATATTTATAGCCATCTAAAGGATAAGAGCAAACTCAATTCAGGCACTCTGCTATAAGTATACAAATCTGTCAACAAGCACAACCTGTCCATGCCCCATTTTCAGCAGTGCTGCATTGTACTGTATGTTTGGGAAACATACAGTAACCAAACTGACTAATTTTACAGTTTGTGCTGATTACATACACACTTTTTGCATAATTTGACTCACTCCAACTCTACACACTCTTGTCAAAGCTCTACAGACAAGCCACAAAAGACATAGCACTTGGAGATGAATTACTCAATGTCAAAGTGAAACCCTGCAGTCGAAACATAACAATCCTTTTCCAAAATGACCCACACATGCACTATTTGAATTACTCTTTCACATCAGCAACAACACACTGATGTGATTTATACAAAACACTTTATATTGAAACTAAAAATGAAACAGAAATAACTTGAGGAAAATGTAATAAAAAGTATATATAGTAATTGCAAGGGATGGGGTGGCAGGTTTATAGATTCTGTTTTCAATTGGGATCTGGCTAGATTTCACTCCAAAGTCTCTTCCATATAACAACAACAACAACAACAACAACAACAACAACAACAACAAAACAAAACCACATTTTCTTTATTTTCACCCCTAAGAGACCATGCCACTGTAGGCATTCTCATCCAATAAATTTGACTTCATATCCAATGATGTAGAAATGTTCAACTGGACTTCAATAGGATATTAGCCATAAGTGCTGAGACACATGCTCACAATGGGGTAAAATGAGGTATACATATACAGTACCAACATTTATGGTCAAATAGTAATTTCTTACAGAAAACAATGAAATGCACATCTCAACTCTCCTCTTTGCTAGTCCTCACATTAAAGTCACATTGCACATGCACTCCTCGTCTTTGTCATCATCTGCAACTCCATGGGCTTTAACTCACTAGATAGCAACACATCTGACTGACAAGCTATTCTCAATTGAAAACTTTCAGACCAAGAGATGAAAAAAAAGACTTGAGATATGGTAAAGCAGTGCCCTTGGTTGGGTTTGGCATTAATGATCATCAGTGTTGATGCAAATGTTTTTTTTTGTGAGTTGAGCTAGTAGCTCTTGTGCTAGACATGCAGCTTCCCTAGAATCTATCACAGCGTTATCACACCGGCAGCAGCCTCTACTGCGAGGGGACTTGTGCATTGTGCTGAGTTCTTGGCCCGACTGCTCACTCTCCTCTCCTCTCTCTCTCCTCTGCCGAGACTCACAGTTCTCCCCCTCTCACTCCATTTCAATGTTTATCTGTGTGCAGCTCACAGAGCGAGGAAGCAGCAGGCACCTGGCCAAGTGCAAGCGCACGCCCGTCAGCCCTGCATGCTCGCGTGGCTCAGCTCGGAGACGCATCTACTCTCACACACACACGGACGGACACACACACACACACACACACACACACACACACACACACACACACACACACACACACACACACACACACACACACACATTCATTGTGCCTCAGGAACTGGAATTGCTGCTGCTCATCAGGGCTCAGATGGGGCTCCTGAAAACAGCTGCTGCTTCAGGCCAACACACTCGCAACCTATCCACGTTAGAAACTTTCAAATGTTCCCCTGTGATGATTAGTCAGAACAGAAGACCCCTCTTGTTCTTAAGAGTGCATCTGGCCACATCTTGTCCCTTACGAGCTCTCATCAACATGGGAAAGACACCTATTGTGTAAAGGCATGCACCTAATCACCCTCTGAGAGAGAAATGTATTGTTTCACTTCATTATCAGAAATACTTCTACTACTGCAATATTGAAACATTATTCTTTGCTGCTCAAAACACACTGCTTACTGTACAAGCACATTGTGTCATGTTTTCAAGAAATAATAAAAACAACTGTCCCAGTGTCCATATTTTCCATTAAAATGTCAGTTGAAACAGATACCAATCTACTTGATCCATTTTACTGCTGTGCTGACAGCCGTTTGACCAGTGGCAATTTGAGGCAGCATAACTCATGCTTGTATCTGTGAACAACAAGTACCGGTACTCCAAATATCCTTATTGCAATTCTCAGGCTTCATTTGGGCAGGCAATCCGGGCATATTAATGCCTGTTCCAAGTAGATTTCTATAAATCGTGCTTTGTGCAACACTACTTATATTAAGTATGACTTCTGCTGCTGCAATTATATCTCAGAACTCTCTCAGAACTTTTCTTAGAATTATAAGGCACTGTGACTGTTAATTAAGCATTACATATGTATAACAGACACTAAAAAACACACATGTTGCTCCCGACATGGGAAATCATATCGCAATATTTGCAATGCAATGACTCCAAACTAATGGAAATGTGATTGAAAATAAAACATTTTTCATTGGCTTTCCCTGCAGATTGTTAGCATGTTTAGCATGCCAAGATATCCTTATCTCATTACTGTTACTCTGTTGTGGTGCCTGATTGGAGACCTACATGATGAAGTCATGAAGTAAGGGAAGCGTTAAATGTTTCAAAAGTGTTGACAGTATGGATTTTGTCTTCAGGTGAATTGTTTGAAACAGACACAAAAATGAGTCAATAAAATGTCTGTGTGTTTTTTCCCCCCAAAGAAACATTTTGGAGGGCATATCTTATTCAGTTTCCAGACAGTCAAGCAATTTATTGCCTATAAAATCACCTACTCCACTAACTCTACTCCACTGTCTAGTCCACTGTAGCATCTGTAATGGGTATTGGCTGTATTGCTTTGCATACAAGTATAGTGGTTGTGTGTGTGCATATGTATGTATGTGTGTGTGTGTGTGTGTGTGTGTGTGTGTGTGTGTGTGTGTGTGTGTGTGTGTGTGTGCATTTCTGGATAGTTTGGCTATGTGTGGTACTGTACAGTCCTACTTCAACTCTTATTTTTTTAATAACTTTTTCTGCTGCCTTGTAGGCTACTGAATCTATACACTGTTTCAACATTTCCACTCAAACACACCTCCTATATGTGTCAGTTGGACAACACAAATGCTCACTTAACAGTTTTGTCATCTGTATACATGTAATAATCTGCAGGCCCTGTGGAGGAGATGTCGAAGGAAGATCAATGGAATTCTTACCACTGGACTGTTGAAACACACAGAATGCAGAGCAAAGCCACTATTGCTAAATGTGTAGTTTTAAAGGTTCAACAGTTTCATTGCCTGCTTAGAAATATGGCTTATACAATAAAGGAATAGCAGTCAGGACTTTACTATAATATGAAAAATCTAAACCGCCAGGAGATGCTTTTGTGTGGCAGTCTGTGGATAAATGTTGTCCATGGTGCAGCTTCCCTGAGGTTTAGGGAACGTTTGAAGTAGATCCTGTGGAAAATCTCACGAAAATATATCTTCTGACAAAATACTGTAATGTTTTACTGTTGTCAAACACCCTCATATAAACAGATCAGTTGCACAATGTAAAACAGTGGCTCAGAGAACCATGGATGTCGCCTATAGAGGATACACATGTGTTTGGGAGAAAACACCAAAAATGTCTTTCCAGCAATCAATGAGGTTCTTTGGCTGAATGCAGGTCAATGCCACCATTATGACAGTGCCATTGATGTATAGGTGTTGTCAGCAATAACAGCATGAAGCACAAATTGACAGCACTGCTGAAGATTGACATGTGATGTGAATTGTAATGCGTGAACATTTTGAAATAATGTGATAATGGATTATGGATTCATTACAGTGATTCCCTTTGAAGCAAGGCCTCTCCCAGGAAAATATGTTGTCAAATGTACTTAACTTGGAGATTTTGTTCAAATGCCACAGATTAATTATCACATTGGTGTGATTACGACAGAAAAAGAGAATATTTCCATAATAGTGAACTGATCTGTCAACCATTAGGAAGATACCCACTGAGTGACAAGAACCAGGCAACTTGCTCAGAGAGCTATGAGCAAAGGATTGTGATGTCCTCTGATCAAATATGCAAGAAGTTTGGATGACCCCTGATGAGTTTTCTGACAGCAGACATCTTATATGAAGTGGCCCTGAAGTCCCCCACCAACACTCTCCTCCTGCCTACTTTGCGCCTCTGGTGGTTTGTCGGGCTCTCTACCACAAGCGTGTTTCATTCAGCACACGAGGAGGACCACATATTCCCATCTCAAGACCAGAGTTTAGAGACCACAGCGTGTCATCTTATGAAAGATTCAAGAGTGTCATGACAGCGGACAACACATTACACACAGCTGCCCGACATACCATGCAGTGAGTGACATATCCCCATGGAGCAGCCCCTAAGCATGGGAATGTCTGGGTGAAGCTATGAAAGCTTCATGATCCCTCTCATCACCACCACTCATGTGTTACAGCGGACACCATCTTCAGCAGCACAGCACTGCACACATCTCCAAACCTCTCAAAGCCATTTGCGTGCAGCTGTTCTATGGTGGGCCTACATCAGACGGCATGCTACATTATATCTCAGACAAGCTGAAGGAAAACAATGAATGCAGTGTGTGTGTGTTGTGTATTGTAACGGAGATTTAGAGAGAGAGAGAGAGAGAGAGAGGCAGTATGAAGTCATCTAAATGTGAAACACTGAGGTCACTGATTGTTGCACATCTTTGATTACACATCTCGCACATTATCACCTTCTCGCTGACGACGCGCTGATCATACACCATGGCGTTCCTCGGAAGCCGAGGCGCAAAATGGCAAACATGCGATCAATATTCATTGAACTCAGCAACATGGCCTCATAAAATATGCTCGGCATTCCTTAAGAATTCAGATTAGCAACCTGCTATTTCAAATGAATGTCCGCTGTCTACCTCTGTAGAATAAGAAATAATGCGTCCATGTGTGTATGTGCGCGCGTGCGTATGTATGTGTGTATGTGTGTGTGTGAGTGTGTGTTGCACATTCTATGAATACCTTTCATCCAATCCAGCACTTGTTTGGGAGTCCATTTACTGATGGGTTCCATTACCAAAGCCATTGTTGATATCCGTATGTCCTCCGGATAAGATCCGCACTGAGGAGATGAACCATCCGATCTTGGATATCAAAAATATTACATGAATGACCATGGGATCCTGTCACTCACACACAGACGCAGGGCGCGCGGCAGGACCATGGCTGCTGGATACATCCTCGGGAAGGACTGCGACGGTGGGGTCCACGCGCGCTCACATCCGTCTCTCCACCCCGCCCCCCTCCATCGCTCTCTCTCCCTCTCTCTGTAACCCACCGAGAAGAACCAGAGACTTGCTTCAGCGATGCGGTACAATCACATGGTCCACGCGTTCGTCTTTGGTGAGGTGCAGAGATGTGTCACGTTTGTCTAAATATCAGCTGCTCAACTTAACCTATTAAAAAAATCTTCTATATGTTTATATTTAGATTACAATTCATCAAAGGTGCTGGAATCATCCAATTCTGTATCACTAGCATTTACGTCAGCTACGTGCAGCGTTTCTCAGCTGTACGTCCTGATGCTCTGAGCGTGCCCATTTGGTCGCTCACTGACGTAATTTTTAGCCAATATAAGTTTGAGCTGGAAAAGTATAGATCGGCGTATTTATCCAATGGCAGTCCTTCAGTGTGAGGTAACTGTCATGAGCTGCTCAATGAAAAGCAAGTCGTCGATAGCGAAGGATGAATGTGTCACCACTCTAAATTACTATGGAGGGGACTGACCATTTGAGATAGAGATGAGTGTGTGTGTGTGAGAGAGAGAGAGAGAGAGTGTGTGTGTGTGTGTGTGAGAGAGAGAGAGAGAGAGAGAGAGTGTGTGTGTATGTATGAGAGAGAAAGAGAGAGATAGAGAGAAAGAGAGAGAGAGACTTTCACACTCCACAACTGATGCCAGGCTTAATTGCCCATGTAAGTGCCAGTGGTGGATGTATGTGTGAAACAGCACATTTCTCACAAGCTGTTACAGTGGCTCTGATGCCTACACATAGGACTCTCACATGTACACATACTTTGCCCCCCCCCTCTCTCTCTCACTCACACACACACACACACACACAGACACAAACACACACACACACACACACACACACACACACACACACACACCACATGCTCACACAAATCCTGCAGGTCCTGTGCCCTAACAGCAGGTAGCGCTGTGTGCTTGGCACAATATCTATGCAGAAGGGCATGGACTAAGTGCCAGTGATTTGGCTATGGGCACAGAGCCCATTACAGTAACAAGCACATACTAGACATACCCATTGAGACATTCACAACCACATACCGGTATTTAATAGATTATGGGAAAAGCACAAATAATTAGCAGCACATAATTTTAGGGCTCAGAAAATCATTTATAAGCTAATTGAACCAACCCTGCACATAAGGTATTATTATGGTCTATCTATGTTCAGGGGTATAATAGGACACAGTGTGGTCCTGTCCTTCTCTGTTAGCACTCTACAGTATATACTGTATAGGGCTAGTAGTAAGGCTAGTAAAACTGTGTTATACATTTTGTGACGATCCACAGATGTGACAGCACACAGTGATTTGTCTGTGTATACTAGATGGCTACTACAGTGCTGTCCATGTTCCCATTCTGTTTGGGTTTAGCAAGTTACAGTAAAAGTGTCGAGCTTGGCAGGCAGGGACTTGAGGATGAAGAGTTGACATATTAATGGTCAACTGACCACTCAGTTTTTATTGGTCGGCTGAGGGGCAGATATCCTCAGCTCAGGAGAGCTGAAATGCGAGCTGGACGGCAGGCTGCAGGTGCTGAGGTAGTGAATGGAGTCAGTGGCAGGTCTGTCCTCCTGTGCCATCCACTGGCCACTGGGTACTGTCGGGTCCCTGGGCACCATCGCGGGCACCAGGCCAGGGCTCACAGAGGCCCCGCCGCGCGCCAGACTGTCCTGCATGTGCTGGCGGTACACCTCCAGCAGCTTGGTCTCCAGGTATCCGTTCAGCATGGAGTTGGACAGTCTCTCGTGGCTCCTGATGGAGTCCAGCCCTTGCATGCTGGGTTCTATCACCAAGTAGCCATCGTCGTTGTGCTGGGCCTGGTTCCCGAGCCATGGACCGGGCTCCCTCGCCACTTCAGGCCCTGGTAGTGCCTCCATCTCTCCTAGGTCCTGGGAAAGAAGCAGGGGGCCATCGTCGGACGGCACCACCAGCCACTGCGGGCTCTGGGAGCTGCGGTCTCCAAGATGGTCCCCTCCCAGCTGCAGGTCGGGGTAGTTCTTGCACAGGCTGGGGCAGCACCAGGAGCGATAGAGCTCCAGACCCCAGTACTCGTCTGCACTGCTCCTGGGGACCGAGCGGCTGGCAGAGCCTGGGACTCTTATCAGGCGAGTCTTATCAGGCTGCTCTGGAGCTGTCTTTCTCCCAGCTGGAAAACACACACACACACAATACAAAGACAAAATGATCTTAAACTGATCACAATCAGAGTAGACAACTGACACAGAGAAGATAACTTCTACTCTCATTGTGTGACAGCCCAGTGAAACCTCTCTGTACACATTGATATTAGAGCTAAAGTGATATTGTGGTCAGATCAACAGACGCTTTCAGAGATCTAAGACAGACAAATGCCACATCTCTCAGAAGAGTGATCTGACAAAACTGTTAAAACTGTCAAATACACTACAGTGTATTTCACCTTCACCCAAGATGGGGCTGATCACAGTTGCTAAGTATATGATAGCAAATCATCAGTCATCATAAATCTTCATAATAGTGACTGAACAAGCTGGATTTATACTCTGCAGAGGTACTTGTCTTTGTGAATACTGTTATAAAATGTAATGTGGACAACACACCTTCAATGTACTAATAATGTACTGTGCCTCTTGTGCATCTGATATGTCTTAAATTGATAAATATTTAACAGTGATATGGCACTCAATTTTCTGATAGCCTAGCCATTATGTAACATACTTTATGGAAAATATGTTAAAATATATGCTATATAATACATAATATAATATATTATATATAAACTTTATGGGTCTTAATTTGAATGATGAGCAAGTCTTAAGTCTATTAAAGTTGATTTAAAAATAGGCAAAATCTGTTTGCTAATTAACACCATAGACAAGCCTTGAACCACAAACATGGATGAGTCTGGTCAGTGCTCCTATATGCCACATAGCCATAGTTCATGTATGAGAAATAATGACATTACATTTCCTAGTGTCTATGATCAACAAAACCACTTGAACTTTTGACACACTGAGAGTGATTCAACTTCCCCACACCTTTAACGCACACTTCCCTTCCTGTTAGGTGTGGGCTAGCACAATGGAACACCTTAAAACCACTACACAGAGTCAGCCAATGGTCACATAAGGGACAACCCCTCTATTCTCATCAAGCCCCTAAACACAGCATCTTTATCAACACACACATGACACATTCACTTCAGTTTCTTGAGTGCTACCAGAGCAAATAAAAGAGGTGGGGGGATAGCCACAATTTTCAAGACGTCTTTTCAGTGCAATCAGTCGTCATTCGGTGACTTTACTTCATTTGAATATCTGTGTGCATGCATGCGTGCAAGTCTTCTCCTTAGATTTTATTACTGACAATTTACAGGCCTCCAAAACATTCAGCTAAAGTTTTTCTTGAAGAGCTAGGTGAACTGCTATCAGTTGTTTGCATAGAGTTTGACTGTCTTATTATATCAAGGGATCTAAACTTGCATGTGGATAATCCTGAAAACAATTATGCCGAGGAATTCATTGCACTAATCGATACTTTCTCCCTAACACAGCATGTACAGGGGCCAACACACTCTCTCGGCCATACCCTCGACCTTGTTATCACAAAGGGTCTCGATGTCTCTACAGCTGTTAAAGACCTGGCCTTATCTGATAATTTCTGCGTGTTTTTTGATGTGTCTATGTCCCCACACACTCAAAACACAGCTATGATGGTAAAAAGGAGAATCATAAATGATCAGACAAGTGCTCTCTTTGAGCAAGCACTTTCACTAAAGTCAAGTCAACTGGCAGACTCTGAAGACTTATTTGATCACTTTAATGCAAAAATGGCAAACATTATGGATGACATTGCTCCATTACAATTCAAGAAAGTTAAGGACAAACAGAAAGCACCATGGAGGCAAAATCCAGCAGTTAAACTTCTAAAAAGAGAGTGTAGGAAGACTGAAAGAAAATGGCGTATATACAAACTTCAGATCCACTATGAAATCCATAAAGAGATGCTCCGCACATATAACTCTGAAATATGCAAAGCAAGACAGTCTTTCTTTTCTAACATTATCAATAGAAGTTCAAATAACACTCGTATTCTATTTTCAACTGTTGATAAGTTAACAAATCCCCCCTCACAATTAGTGCCTGAACTTCTCTCAACTAATAAATGCAATAAGTTTTCATCTTTTTTTAAAGGTAAAATTGACAAAATCAGATTCAACATATCTGCTCAATTGCAAATTCAACAACCTGAACTTCCAGCAACAAACAGAGGGAAACTAAACTTGATGTCAGAGTTCAGCTTGATAGACTACGAAACACTTGAAAAAACGGTACAGAATCTCAGCTCTTCCACATGTGTCTTAGACACTCTGCCTACCAATTTCTTCAAAACTGTTTTTCACCTCATAGCGGCGGATGTCCTTCAAATTGTAAATGTATCACTGCTGTCTGGCACTTTTCCTAAGTCACTGAAAACAGCTGTTGTAAAGCCACTTTTCAAGAAGAATAACCTAGATGCCTCCAAACAATTACAGGCCCATATCCAATCTACCTTTTATTGGCAGAATTATTGAAAAAGTAGTCTTTAATCAATCAACCACCTTCCTAACATCAAATGGGTATTTTGATTACTTTCAGTCTGGTTTTCGGGCAAATCACAGCACTGAAACAGCTCTCATTAAAGTTTCCAATGACATACGCCTCAACACAGATTCAGGTAAAACATCAGTCCTAGTGCTACTGGACCTTAGTGCAGCATTTGACACTGTTGATCACAATATTTTACTACACAGACTGGAACACTGGGTTGGATTTACAGGCATAGTTATCAGCTGGCTAAAATCATATGTACAAGAAAGGAGCTTCTTTGTTGCCATCGGAAACTGTACCTCAACACCAACATCCTTTACCTGTGGTGTTCCCCAGGGGTCGATCTTGGGGCCACTATTATTCAACCTCTATATGCTCCCACTTGGACAAATCATTCAAAATAATTTGATTTCATATCATAGCTATGCAGATGACACACAAATTTACTTAGCTCTATCACCAAACGACTATGGTCCTCTTGAATCTATGTGTCAGTGTATAGAACAAATCAACACCTGGATGTCTCAAAATTTTCTTCAGCTGAACAAAGAAAAAACTGAAGTAATTATATTTGGTAAAAATTAGGAAAGACTTAGGGTTGCCACTCTCCTTGACACAAAAGGGTTGAAGGCAAAGGATACTGTTAAAAATCTTGGTGTATTAATTGACAGTGATCTAAATTTCAACAGCCACATGAAAGCTTATAACTAAATCAGCTTTTACCACCTCAAAAAATATTGCCAAACTCAGAGGGCTGATGTCAAAACATGACTTAGAAAAACTCATTCATGCATTTATCTCCAGCAGGGTTGATTACTGCAATGGACTGTTCACAGGCCTTCCTAAAAAGACTATTAAACAGCTTCAGGTGATACAAAATGCAGCAGCTAGGACTTTAACAAAAACTAAAAGAACTGACCACATTACTCCAATTCTTAAGTCCTTGCACTGGCTTAAGTCACAGAATTTACTTTAAAGCACTATTGCTTGTTTATAAATCAGTAAATGGAGCAGGACCTAAATACTTGTCAGACATGCTTCAGCAGTACACACTATGCGGCTCAGCTGTGGAACCAACTTTCGGATGACATTAAAAAGGCCCCAACTGTAGCCAGTTTTAAATCTAGACTTAAGACCAAACTGTTCTCAGATGCTTTCTGCTAACTGTGCCGAGTTACAAATTCTGAATCTGCCTTGATAATTATTCTACTTTGTCTTTTATTAGTTTTTTTACTACTTTTGCCTTTGTTTTGCTTACTAATTATTCTTTATTTTTAAATGATTTTACCTTGTGTTTTATGTTTTCTTTTTATTATGATCTTTACCTTTTAACTATTCTTTGACTATATTGTCCTTCTATGCTTTTATTTATTATTATTGTTTGGTTTTGTTTATGTAAAGCACATTGAATGACCTCTGTGTATGAAATGTGCTATATAAATAAACTTGACTTGACTTGACTTGACTTGAAATTAAAGGAACCGTATTTGTAGTACCAGTTTTGGCCACAATCTTACATACGGTTCCTTTAATATGAATAAATATGTATGCAGTTCATTGACACAGAAAAACCAGTATCAGTCTTTACACAGATCAATGGTTTCAGTATTATATACTCAGTACATTTCCTACCTTTGGTAGACCTGTGAGTTCGTGATGACCGGGGAAAGCTGTTGTCTACACAGGTTTCAGCAGGGGGCGCTGTTGGACTGCTTTTGAGCTGTTTGGTTGCAGGGGAGTCCACACTGTACCCCCTGTACTTCAGTGTGGTCAGGAAGCTTTCACTCAGCATGTTCCGACACCAACATAAATACCGCAGGAGGTACAACAACATAAAGCACAGCCAAACATAAATATACTTGCATAGTTATATAATTTACAAAAGGAGAGATCAAGTTCCACCTTATAACCGTGACACAGACAAATCATATGCTGTTCACAGAACACTGATTATCTAAAGGTAAACCTTTTAGCTGTGACACCATATAGCTCATTATATTGCTGCATTGTTGTCAGTTTACCTCACCCTTAACATAAAAAATATCCATATACTTTAAGTCTTCAGAAGATTTTAAGAACTGAAAGTGCAACCTTTTGTACACACCATTGCACATCAAAAATATTACAAGCTCCTTCCATGGATAGTTCACATTTCTGTATGTAGGTATGTAATCGAAGGTTGTGTCCAGTCACCTGTAATACACCAACATACATAAGTACGTAAAAACCCAACTTACCATCAAATGATACCCACCCAAATGAATAAGCAGGAAATGTGAAAGAGTGTATCAGTTGTATGACACCAGATTTAATATAGCCTTCTGCTTCCTGTTTATGGTCTGCTGACCTTCTAACTTAAATGTGTGTCCAGGTGAATTCACACCTGTAGGGGTGTCTAAATAGCTGTTGCTCACTTCATGGAAGTGGTAAGTCCAACTCTAAAGCTGCATGATGATTTCTGAACTCCAAAAAAGTCTTCTTAAAAAGAGGAAGTTTAAAAAGTTGCATTAAACCATCCCCCATTCTTCCTCTTGCCCTGTATGTCTATCACAAACTCTTACACGCACGCACACACACACACACACACACACACACACACACACACACACACACACACACACACACACACACACACACACACACACACACACACACACACACGGTTGTATGTTATTTGTCATGTCACGTATGTCACAGAGAAATTCTCATGAAATGCAATAAACAAGGAGTTTTTGTGAAAAGCATTGAAAAAAAGATATTTGCCTCATTCTAAATAAAAAGGGAAGTGTAAATAGCCACAACGTCCTGTTACCGGAACATCTGTGTGACAGGGCACTGTTATTCATCCTCACTGTTAGTCACTGTCAAAACAATTACAACAGATGACTTTTGAGTGGTTTTTATGTCTTTTAGTTCTGAGTCTGACTATTCATTTACTGTAAAGATCTTGTAAAATAGTTTTACAGGGACTCCTAGAGGTTAGTTTTAGAAATTGTAATCTACTTAACAACTCTGACAACCATGATGCAATCTAACATTATGCAATTCAGATTCCTAAGATTTGCTTATTGTCTTTCCAGTGAGTGTCCAGTACGGTAAATGTCTGACCATCACCAGTCTGGTGCTCATTCAACATGTTGAAATTGGGGAAATTTCATAAATGATCCATCAAGTCCTCTCAAATACATTCGTCATACAATTCTATCCTTGTTTGTTTATGGCAACGATTTGCAGATGCATGGAAGTACAGTCAATCGGAAGGCCAATCTACACCTAAAAATGATCATTATACTATGTTGATATAAATAAATGAATAAATAAATATAAACATAAATACTACATTAGTATTACTACATACTACATTACTACACGTGTGTGTTAGGACGATTCTAAGGGCCCAGCACTGACAGGGGGCAGAATTATTGTCTGTCATAGGGCCCAATTTTTCTCGTCGTTTCAGGTCTGAATGCCCAGCTTGTCTTCTCCAGACAGCGTTGTTATTGAAAGCGATGCTGAAATTCATAATGGATTCACCATGGTATTTCTATTTCTGCAATATATTTACGGTTTGCAGATGTTACTAGCGGACTCCAAATTTGCAATTGAGCATGACGCTCTCGTTTGCCGTGTGGCATTCCAACACATTCCTCATTATCCTCTCCTTCATGCCTCCTGTGGAGCTGATTCTGCCTTTCTCACACGTATTTTGGTTGTCCTGCGTTAGTTTTGCCTGGTTTGGGTGTTTTTTAATTATGGTTTTACACGTGAAATCGACTCGACATAAATGGGTTTGTCAGCTGAGTATTTGGCTGTTCACTCTCTGAAAATCACAACCCTGATATTGACCCTGACTAACTAAATGAGCAACTGAAACCATGAAGTCCAAAAAAGTCCATGAAAACCATGTAGTGTAATTTATTTACAAAACAAAATCTTGATGAACAAAAAAAAACGAAAACTCTAATACTAAACTGTGGTGAAAAGCTACAAAAGTTCATATAAACTCAAATGGACAAGGCCTACAATCTAATTTTGATGCTTTGGTTATCAGACGAGAGATTAAGCGCCCGAGTGAGGTTAAGGCAGAAGTCTGGTGCAGAGAGCTGAACTCAGGGAAGGAGAGGGTGCAGGATGACGCAGGAGGATGGATGCAGACTTTTCCATACACACATAAATCTCCATCTGATTTGGAATTACGGGGAATGGAGGGACACAGAGAGAGAGAGAGAGAGAGAGAGAGAGAGAGAGAGAGAGAGATGGAGATGGGAGGGAGGGATGGGTACCAGGCTTCCTGTCTGTGAACGTCGTTGAGAATCCACTTCGATGATGGTGACTGTTTTTCTACCTCTTGCGTCCTCCATTTTCTTTTGCCCTCTTTTTCTCTCATTTGCTCACTCTATCTGTCAGCGCCACGTCCACGTTCTGTCAAACTGTTAGTGTTGAGATTTGGACAGATTTGGTTTGTATAATGGTCATGGCGGGCGTAACAGTATAGCAGTCCAAGAGCCCACACACACACGCACACACACACACACACACACACACACACACACACACACACACACACACACACACACACACACATACACACACACACACACACACACACACACACACACACACACACACACACACACACACACACATTCCACAGTTTTGTCATGGATTTCGCATTGAGGGAGTGCTTCTGAACAGCAACAACCTGCTGCAAATTTCTTTCCTTAAACAGGCAAAACTGTATGGGCATGGATAAAGTGGGCATTCGTCTCTAGGGGTTTAAAGAAGCTTTGAGACCAGTGAAGTTTTGCTTTCTCGTGAAGTTTGTCTGTGAGTTCAGACTTGACACCGGACATGTTGCTGAAAAGTTGCTATTTTGCATGTTTTTTTCTTTTGTTGTTTTTGTCAAGAAAGATATAAATGTATTCTACTTATTTCTAATTTGATGTTTTTCCTTGCAACAATTATCCATCCACTTCACAGTGGTACACCTACAATTAATATTATCAAATTGGCGGTTTCTGTCACAGTTTTTTTAAAATGCTTACACACTAAATCTTTGCTTGTCACACAATTTTCTAAACATGTCTTCCAAACATCATAACCCCACACCAAATCTGCAAAACCATATTCTCAGTGTTTGACTCAGTTTCAATTCTCAGTGTTTGACTCAGTTTTCAATTGACTAAAACACATTTTGCAAAACACCACACACAATTTTCTACTTAACACACAAAAATCGAACAGGAAGTAACTTGATTTCATTTTTCAAACACAACCCATCAAAATGCCACACTAAATCACCAGTGCTTCACTCTCTCTCTTCACATGTGTAAACACTCATTACTTTATGGAACACCATCCAGTCATTGCCTTAGTATAGGCCTATAAATAGATACTCTACATGTAGGTATGGACCCTTTCAATCTGGCCGTAGAGGATTTCAGAACCAATGCAGATACTTTGACAGGAATGTTCTACAAAAAGTCGACTTTATGTACAGTAAAACTTTACTATATTTTTGTGTCTTTTTTGTGTTTTTGTGTCATTTTTCTATAGACCTATGAATACATACACAACCCCCCCCCCCACACACACACACACACACACACTTTTCTTTGGAAAAAGCAAAGTAAAATTTATAGTAGTCAGTCATTTCCATAGGCAAAATCAGCTTTTTCAGAACTCCATGTACATCTGGTGGTCATTGCCTCATCTGGTGGTCTATTTTGCTTTGCTTTGTTCTTGTTGGCTGTAAAATACTGTATTCACAACAGCAAATTATTTGGGAAAAATCACTATTTTTTGGCTTGCATTTTTACTGTGTATTTCAACTTCTCTTTGTACAGTGTAGATACCGTAACTTTCATTCTTGTATGGAAATACATAAAGCATATGAAAGACAGAAGAGCGTGCAACAGTGTGAGCAACAGTGTGTACATGATGTATCCAAAATATCATATTATGACAAAAGTGTTTGTAATGTGAGGCGAATGTTTGATTTAAAGATGTGTTTATGACATTTTGAATGTTGTGTGTCATTTTGCTGGAGATTTGAGGCATTTTGCATTTTGTGTGAGCAATTGTTGGTTTTGTGTGTGGAGTTGTGGAGAAAAATACAGACACAGTTTTGAAAGCTTGTGTAAACAGTTGTAAAAAACTGTAAAGCAACCAGCTCCATGCTGTCTGTGGCCTGGGAGGCTGTAATTGACAGTAGATATATGTGGATATTTGTTTTTTACTCTGGAAATGGGTCATTTTCACAGGACTGGCACAGGGTATGTGTCTCCTAGAATAGCTGTCTTGGGAATGTTTTACAGAGTTCATCAGGAGGGGTGTGGGAGGTCAGTGGTGGTCTCTCCTCTCTCCATTAAAACAAGCCTTAGGCCTGCTTCTCAGCGGGGTGTAAGCACGGGGACGATGCACAGGCTGGGTATTTTAAGAGCTTTCTGCTTTTCTTTTTCTGTGTGTGTGTGTGTGTGTGTGTGTGTGTGCATGTATGTGTTTGTGTGGAGGGTGATGGTGGGAGCACCCTGATGCAGTTCATAGGGCTCCACACAGGAAACCGCGAGGATCTGTGACCCGTGGTCCGAATTTAGGAGGTTTCATAAGGACGGATAGCTGATGCGGAGACGTGAGAACAAGACACGGCTCATTCCAGAGCCTCTCTCAGGCCTGTAGGATGGACAGAGTGTGCTGGGTCGTCCCATGAGGGCTCTCCGACATGGCCGACCCCGGGGCCCCCAGTTGAATTCAGCTGCCAAGGCCCTGTGCCTCCCTCTGTGGAGCAGAAACAGCTGCCTGTGAACAGCCCAGGAGCAGAGCCACCATGGCAACTACAACATACATGACATGACACACATCTTCTTCCTATTAAGTCATGAGAAGCATATTTAACACAATACTGTATCAGAGATATTCATAGCACATTGTGCTTGGACATCCCTTTGACCTACACAGCCTCCGCCCATAAGGGTCATATGCAGTACATCTTCCTTTGGCATATTCTTTGTCTCCAATACATGTCATATGCCAAATGAAATGGTTATGGACACATTCATAATAAAAGACATACACATAACTTTGAGTTACATGAAAATATTTACTTACATAAACTGTATGCGATAATATATAATTGTGATAATGTAGGAAATGACTATGAAATGTGCCAGTTTTGGGGGTAGATTCATGCTTTATTCTGATTAAAGTCATACAATTTCCTCTCAATTTCTTTCCTTTTTTTTGTACAGAAAGTTGAGTGTTTGCTGTTCAATTTGATAATTGATATGTTTCCACCTAATTTGTCACATCAGAGACAATACTATTATGTCCCCACATATACAGTAGGTTGGAGATATAGTGTTGTGTCCCCACTTAAACAGTAGGTTGGAGATACAGGTTGGACCCATGAGCAGACCCAAATAAGGTTATATTCAACGAAGGCACAGTGTGAAGTCAAAATAAGCAGTGACAAAAAAACTTTCAAAACAAGTCCAGATACAGAAAGCTCAGAAAACAGAAATAAGAACCAGGGGTTCAAGGCAACGCAGGCACACAAAGGCCTGAGAACAAAAAGATGCATAAAAAAGACAGAACGTCAACTAGAGAAAAAACACACTGACAATGGCGTGTTCTACAGTACAGTATCAAACCTGATGTGGACAAACGTTGCTGATGCTGATCACAGACATAGGCTCACATTACATACTTAGAAATGTACAATTATGATAATTAGAACAGATTTGAACCATACTGCTGACTCCACTTTGCTTTTCTCCAGTGTTCAACGGTGTGCCTCAGAATCCCTTGCAATCCATAGGGAACACTGCTGTGAGGAATGTCCATATAAAGATATGGCAGAGTCGGCCTTCTGTTCTGTGCCACAGCCCAATCCAACAAAAAAGACTTAAATTCAAGGTCGAAAGTGTATAGTCACAAAGGGCCCTGCAACAGTTTTTGTATCGGCAATAGAGATGTAGCTGTTGATAATGGAAGTAGAACATTTCCCTAGTGGCAAAAATGTCAAAATAATTGTGCATTGCAAAGTACACTCGATTGACTCTTGTCCTTTTCTGAAGTTGCTGCTGTTGGAAAGGGCTGAGCAATGCAAGGTGATGCGTGACCTATATGACTGATCATACAACAATATCATATATATTACATATGTGCTTTTAGTGCCAAATATGGTGTATCATTTCATTAGGTCAGAAAAGAATCATGTATTTTCAATAGAACTTTACCAGAGGGCCAAACGTAGCATTTTATAAGATTTCCTTCAACAGTGCCCAAAACTCTCATGTGTGAGTAGTTCCATGGTTCAGCAGTGTAATGCTGCTGTCTTCCAACAATACTGGGCAAAAAAAGATTTGTTCAAAATTGATTTGAAGAGCCAAAAATTAGAGAGGCTAAATTGTCCTTTTCCACATATAAAGTGCAATACGCGGTCCATAACCTTTGGCATTATTTTGTGATTGAGACTGCATTTCCTCTCCAGCTCAAATTCCACAAAGATTAAGATATATATATATATATTTTTTTTTTATCTTTTCTTGCCTTCCAGCAAAACAGTGAGGTCATAAGCAATAGCCACTGCTCTGTTTACGTAGCTTATCCTCTTACATTTATCAAATAGTGAGATGACCCTACAGACGGCCCTCAGATAGGTGATCTCTGGTCAACTTTCCTTCTTGTTCCTCCGTTCTTTTCTGCTCGACAATGCTGTAATGTTTTGTACTTGCCATTTTCTTTGCACAATGTCGTGCAAGGGTGTGTTATTGTTCTGTAGCTGGCTTCCAACATTTCTTCAGTTTTGGTGTTGAGCAATGACAGGAGGTTCCCAAGTGCGTTATAACACCTCTCAACAGTCCCTCTTATTCATCAGATGAAGTTTTAGGAGAACGTGGAATCCTGGAAAAGTAATACAAAGCTCACAGGAAGCATTGCGCATACAGGTTACCGAAAGTAAAGGGAAAGAATTAGACAGATAGGCTACAAGAGAAACAGCTACAAGATCAAAATACCCATAGGTCCATATTTAGGAGATCACAAACAAAAGACATAGTGCTTCTTGTTTTCCCCGGAAACTGTGGAGACACTTATCTGCCCCAAACGGAAGAGCTCATGTTCTTGGTTAATCAGATAATTGGCATGTTTATAAGGGCAAGATCCCCTCCACACACTCACACACTTACACACACACATATGCATGCACACTTCTGTGAGTCTTGGCAAACCCCCACACACATACATCTGCATGAAAAAAAGAACTCAAGCCCAGCCGATGCCACTAAAGTAAGGCCTCTTCTTCCTTAATTGTCATTAATGATGCTACTAAAGATGATGTTACTTACAAGATGTGAAATTACACAAGACAGATCACCTGACCTCAAATCTGAGCCATCTTATTTATTTGCATTACTTCGGTAACTGGAGAATGTTTTGATGTTTCCCAGGCAGCATACCAAGAACGGCTAGTACGATCATCATCATTAAGATCTGTAACAGCTCCCAATGAGTAGGGACCTTGCAATCACCATCATCTTACATCTCATTAGAAGCAAATTTATCAATCATTATAGTGTTGTCTTTCAGCATGGTGGAAAAAAAAACCCCTCTGTATTTAATTAAGACAGAAAATCCACACCAACAACATCTTGATTTAATTTCAGCCCCTCTTTGTGACGTGGTGTGAGCGTCATTATTTTTGACAGGAGTCTGGGGACTGGTTTTTACTGGCGATCGAGGAAGGCCAATCCTGAACTTCTGGCATACAGTCAACTCACTTTCTATCCCCCTCCAACCCCCCCACTCTCTGCATCCCTCCTCCCTCGTCTCCTCATCGACATGTCCCTCAAGAGCAGAGGAAACATAAAAACTTTGGGAGAGCTTGTACATCTGTCCGGCTGATCAGATACATACACAACACGCACTTGCATACAAACACACAAGTCATACTACTGGACCTTGCTCTCACATCTCTGGACTGCTGCTTGGATTAAAGGCTGGATCGTTCTCCTGTTTTATTCTGACTGGACCGTCTGCAGAACATTAAGAAACGGTAAAAAGCGAGATTGGACTTGCAACTGGCAACCACTGGAACATCTGTCACTGTGTAAGGATCAATTCAAACTTGCCATACTATAGAATTGTGAACTGTGCAATATTAATAACTGTAAGGTAAACATGGCTTTGCATACCGTGTGAGTTACGTGTGGAAGGATTAGCCTGCTGTGTGTTTTAACTAGTAATCTAATCTGGGCACATTCCATGGAGAGAAAATGCACAGCAGACCTCTTTTCTCCAGCGAGTGTGGTGATATGAGAGAAAACACATCATAGAGGTTCATAGTTCATATGTATTTTTGATGTTTTTATGTGAAACTTAGTATTTGCACCAGAGTCAGACGAGAGAAGACTTTCTGTTTCAAATATCTACATGTGAAAGTGAAAACACAGAGAAAAAACTGGACATCTAAAAACTGGAAAATACTTAACTGTATGAATCTGATAATAGACTTAGACAAAAACAGCTTACCTGAATTATCTCACGCTGACCATAAAAGTGACAAAGATTCAGGATGAAAATCAAAATGGTAGCCAACTCTTTTATCTATTGTTTAGGTAAATATGTTTACCTAAATATGATATAATTTCTAGTCTAATTGTAATACCTATTCCAAAGGTTCCCTGAAAATAACATCTCATGTATGCTATACAGTCCTCCAACAAAAAAAGTAAACTCATAGCAACTCATAGCAACAAATTATACCAATTTGTTTTGGATTTTGTATGAGTTATTATATCCTGGTTTGGTTATGGCTTAATAACCACCGCACTTTGCAATAGGTGATATTTGTCTTGTGCAATATTGTAAAGAGTCCTCTCATAGAACGGATATGAGCAACTCTTTGCAGCCTTCGTGTCTGCGTTACATAATGCCGCTGGTGGAGTGCGTCCAGAGTCATGGGGGCCCCCTCAGCCGAGTGGGGAGGAGGCGAGGGGGCTTTCTCAGGCTACAAATGTCCTAAGGGGGAACTACATTGAGAACCACATTGCACAATGAAACAGCCAATAATAGTTGGCCAACTATTGCCTCGCAGTCACACCAAATGTACACATATGGATGCATTCTCAATCCGAAGTACTTCCTCTACATCTTTCTCACACACTCACACACATACACACACACTAACATTTTCCCATATGTACACAGACGTAGTAAGCACATACGTTCACTACTTACTGTCAGTTTATACTCCTGATGAAGCACCAGTGTGGCTCGTCATGCCCTCTTTCAGTTCCCATTCGTAATTATATAATGGCAGGGAAGGAACAGCTGCAATGGTCAGGGTATTTACGCAAACAAGCAGGGAAATATTCCTCCATTCGATGGACAACTGGTACCCTTTCACATGTGTCTTAACTCACTGGAGACTCAGTTGTCTGAGAGCCTCAATTTTTTTGGCAACCCATAACATTTTGTGTATGATTTAAGGCTGCCCTTTGGGACTTTTTTTTTACATTTTGCTTTCTTGCAAACAGCCATGCGGCAACGTTCTAACAACACAAGCATGAGTTTTTCGAAGGACTCAGAAGGGTTGTTTATCATCTTAATTGTCTTCTGAGCTCACACTTCTTCTTCCCCCCATTTTCAGCAGCTCCTCTCAGTTTCTCCAGTGAGGTCAGCCCAGAGCAGCGATCCCAATGGATACCGAAAATGGCCAGAACATCTCTGTGCCAGAGGCGTCCTGCGACTCATTCTCCCCATCTTTGCACCAGAAGGGCCTCGTCCCCGCCATGTACAGCGTCATCTTTGTACTCGGTTTCCTCGGCAACGTGCTGGTGGTGTGCGTGCTCTGTCGGCGTTCGTGTCGGCAGACAGTGGCCAACACGTACCTGGTCAACCTGGCCATGTCGGACCTGCTGTTCCTGTCCGGACTGCCGTTCTGGGCCGTCTACTACTCGCTGGACTACACCTGGGTGTTCGGCTGGGTCATGTGTAAAGTGTGCGGCGGCCTGCTGTCGCTCAACGTCTACGCCAGCATCTTCTTCATCACCTGCATGAGCGTGGACCGCTACCGGGCCATCGTGCACCCGTTCCGCTCGCAGTCGAGCCGCAGCGTGTGCCGAGCGCGGGCCGTGAGCGTCGCCATCTGGGCCATCGCCGCCCTGAGCACGGTGCCCAACATCTGGTTCCGCCAGCTGCACCCTCTGGCGGCGCTCAACGTGACGGGCTGCGTGATGGCCTACCCGTCGGCCGAGTGGTACCCGGCGCAGGCGCTGGCCAAGAACACGCTGGGCTTCCTGCTCCCGCTCACCGTCATCGTCACCTGCTACTACCGCATCGGGCGCCACCTGCTCAACACGCCGTCCATCGAGCAGGGCCCCGAGCACCTGGACCGCGTGCTGCGCATGGTGGTGGCCGTGGTGCTGGCCTTCTTCCTCTGCTGGTTCCCCTTCCACGTGCTGACCTTCCTGAGTGCGCTGGCCTCGCTGGGCGTCCACATGCCGTGCTGGGTGGAGAAGGCTGTGGAGGCGCTCATGTCCTTCTCGCTCTGCCTGGGCTTCTCCAACAGCGCCATCAACCCTTTCCTCTACTGCTTCGTGGGGAACCACTTCCGCGAGCAGCTGTGGCGCCTCTACAAGGAGAAAGCGCCGCGCCTGTCCCAGAAGAGAGACTCCATCAGCACGCGTCTCAGCTCCTTCTCCAGGAAGCTGAGTGACCTGAGGGATCCGGGGTTCCCTGATACGGCCAACCTGCGCTTGGCTTCGTCCTCCACCTCATAATGCTCATGTGGTCAGAGCCACACTGTGGGCATCTTTCACTCGTCAGTCACACACCCTTAGGCTCCCCCTGAGGTTCTTCTATCCTGGACAAAGCCAAGAAAGGGCCTGTTGATGACATGAGCTTTCCAGAGTCTCAAAGTCCAGATTGGCGAGCATCTTTAAGCTCTTAGAGCAGACTTCAGGTTAGCTCTCTGCATGGAAGAGTGGAGACTCCATGGGAGAGAAAAACCTGGGCAAAGATTATGTATTTAAACCACTGAGAGTGAACTAAATCTCTATCTGTATCATACTGAACTGATCATCACAACATTACACTACTTACAGATGAACAGAGACGAAGTTGACCCAGAAACACATTGGAAGCTAACTGGTAATTGTAAAAAAGTGTTGCTAATACACCCTACTGTATGAGAACATGACACATTTTGAGTTTAACTCGATCAATCAATGAATCAAATCCAGGAAAGCTCTGGGAAGGTGAGAGGAACTGGACATCCATTTTGTTCTAATGTTGTGAGTGTTCATTTGAAGTTGTTGGCCCTATAACAGCGATAGCATGGACAGTTAGCTTGTTTACCGTTGATTCCATTGTTGCGAAGCCTGCCTCCAGTCTCAACCGTTGTCCTACTATTGTTGTTATAGTTACCATTCATAAGCATTGATATGAAACAGCAATTACATTTTTTTTACCAGATCTACTTCATAGGTGTCCCGTTATTCAGAATTAAAAGCCACCCCGCCAGCCAATCAGAAAAGAGTA
Organism: Alosa alosa; assembly: GCF_017589495.1. Classification (NCBI taxonomy): domain Eukaryota; kingdom Metazoa; phylum Chordata; class Actinopteri; order Clupeiformes; family Clupeidae; genus Alosa; species Alosa alosa. The sequence goes on from NC_063190.1 coordinate 9,410,145, forward strand.
TTTCTTCTCTCCGGGTGATAAATGTTTATAAACTTAAAGTATAAACTTTATACATTATTTCATATAAATGGGTATTCTCCCACAGGGTTTAGGCTGTAGTTTAGAAGTAGGGCTATAAAGTGTCATATTTAAAATACTTGCTTACATTTATACCAATTTGCCAGTAGGCGTCCTTCACATGTGTTTTGAATCAGCAGGTTTCTTCTTTGTACATAAAGAATCACCAAAGTTTCTCTATCTAAAGTGAAGGTGTGCTGCAGACGAGGGAAATAAAGAAAATATATTCACCTAATATAACCATCGGTACTGATGTTACTATTAGAACATGAGACATGTATAAAACGTGTTAATGTTAATAATTAATAGTAATAATAATTTGATGATATTATATAAACATATAAAACTGTGCTGAACTTTGTAATATTAGTCTCACTATGTGTTGTGCCTGTCCACAGAACCTGTAAAAGCGCTTTTAAAATAACTTGTCTGCACTTGAGAAAACATGAATAAACGTGCGGTACAATTTCCAACTGTTTCCTCATCTTCTCTCCTTTTCAGGTTCCTGTTTCTATTTTAATTGGTGCTTCAAGGTTATGTTAATTACTTACAAAGCTCTGAATGGCATAGCACCTTCATATATTGTATCTAGGGTGGCCATTTCCATAACACCAAAAAGGAGGACACTTTGCGGCATTTAGTGAGGCAAGAATAATTAGGACTCTGGTAGCCTAGAAATCTAGACGCACCCTAGCAGCAGCAAATTACATTTGCTTCCAGGGCTAGTCTAGCAACTCTCCGTTGGCTTGTGAGCCCAAAAAATTTAACTTCTATCAGCCCAATCAAATGCGTGTATAGAGTGGTTAGGCGGGCTTAACATAATGATTGATGGCAGAGTTGCAACGGTTTGGCTTGAATTCCCTGCTACTTGAAAACAAAGAAGATGGATGTTGCTGTTGGCCAACAGTGTGACATGATTTAAACTTGTTTTAAGTTGGCAAAAGTAGCCAACTAGCCAATTAGCTCCGCTGGTGGGAAAACGTATGGGACTCAGCGCTGTCCTATTGCGTGCAGAGGGAATTTGAAAGACAACCGATTATCCCGCCCCTCGGACTGAGTACTGCAAACGGTGAGTGCCCAGACCCTACATTTTAATGTGGGTCTGGCTCGTCAGGCTAGGACTCTGGTGTAGGCCTACTCCAAACTACAATACGATTTTGTCTATGTCTATAACGATGGTATCATGATACAGTGATTCTGAAATACTCTTCATTTCAACTAGACTATTCATTGCAAGACAATTTGATCTATGATATATCATGATGTTTGTGTAATAATAAAAAATATTCCTGGAAAGGTTAAAAGTGTTTGTTCACAGTATTCACATTTATTCAATACATTGGGGGGGTCTTCTTCAAAAACTGAAAATTTCATGAATTTGCCTTGCAAATTGCACAGTGCCACAAAGCATAGGCCTAACATTTCTGGACTGACGTATGTACAAATGTCCCCACAACATCCTCTAAAGATTTCATTTTGTGTACCTTCAATGAACCTTTAGGGAAAGTTCCCCAAACGTCATGTGTTTGTTGGGTGTCCACCAGTTCTCCCGCTCTCTCTGCTTGTCCATTGATCTGATAATGCATGGCAGCCTTCTCCCTACTCTCCCGTTCCACTCTGGTCCCTCCTGCCATCAGACGGGCAAGCTGAGGTCTGGTTCTGGTTCTGCTAGTGAAAACATACAATAACAGAAAAACACATCACAGTAACACACACTGGACTCATTGGCCACGTCAAAATAAATTGCTAACAGAAAGTCAGGCAATGTGCTTCTTTCAGAAAAAGTCTTGTTATAAGCTCTTTGTACACTTTTAAAGTTTACAATACTTTGGTTTGTCTGTAGGGACCCTAACGATGCTATCACCGAAGTAAGGCTATTTTGAGCCTTGTCAGTGGTTTGAAAATAGGTTGTTTTAACTCTGGATCTTTCCTTATAATACTAAATGCATGATCACTTGAGGACAACTTGTTTTCTAAACCACTAGATATACAGCCATCATTTTTGTTCATTGCAGCAAAGCAAAACAAACCAGAGACACTCACCGATAATACAAAAAGACCAGTGACAGTAGCACAAAAAAAACAGCTACCAGGGTGTACCAGTGCACCCTGCTGTCAGTAAGGGGAGCTCCTGAGTTATGCTCACCACCATCTATGGAAGACAAATACAGAAGTACAGAGAATATCACTGGCATGTCTTAAGACCAAAATAACCAAGTAACTAACTGGCTGTGGTTTGATTAAATATGTCCTCAGTCTGTGTGATTAACTGACTGAATTAGCATTTGGGTTGGTGGGTTGGTTGGTTGATTGATTGATTGATTGATTGATTGATCAAATGTAGTATGCCTAATTTCATAGAAAATTTGATCAGTCTCGCCATCATCCGCCACCTTTGTCGACTGTACTTTGGGTATTTGTGATTGATCTGGCTCTGTTGAGATAGTAGATCAGTCATCGTGTGTATCTGCATGTGAGAACTATACTCTGTATTTATGTGTCTTTAAACACAAATGTCTCTACACTAATAAAGCAGTGCAGCTTAATTCTCCTTACCATCTTCCCTCAACACCAGTAAGAATACACTCTATACTGGAGTAAAACACACATACACACACACACACACACACACACACACACACAGACATAGCACGTCCCTCTCACACACTACAGCACACACACAGGTATTCTTTCTCTCAAAAGATCTTGCCGTAATGTGGGTTTTTAGGGTTGACACCTGTATTACGGAGACATATTATTATTGAAATTATCTTTATTGGGTTTTTGCACAGGTTTCCAACATCATTGTTGAGTCATCATTTCAAGTAATGAAAAACCAATATTGACATGCGATACAATATACATTAAAATAGGTAAGAAAAACAAAATACAAAGTCAACTGTTATTTCCAGTAACTATACTTCCAGTGAGGCTATTCACATGAAATTTTCACCAGCCATTAGTATTAACTCAGTGGAATGACACCGGAAAAAAGTATCGAACGTGCCTACTGAAATTTCTTAAATCCTTGGTGGAAAAGCCTTTGTTTGTACTGTAATGACAGCTTCAAGACATTTCCTGTATGACGACTAATCAGTCGCCGTATTCAGGTGTGATTTTGGCCCATCCATCTAAACAGATAGTCTTTAAATCTTCTTGAAAAAGATTCCAGGGGTCCCTCTTGTGAATCCTGATCTTTAGTTCCTTCCAGAAATGTTCAATTGGATTTAAGTCAGGGCCTTGATTTCCTTTCTCTGAAACCAACTGAGAGTTTCCTTTGGATGGTTGTGCTGCTGGAAGGTGTACCCACGTCTCATCCTCATCATCCTGATGGATGGCAAGGTTCTCCCGGACAAAAATGACTCCATTCATCATTCCTTCAACTGTATGCAGTCTGCCAGTACCATGAGATGAACAGCCCCGCACCATGATGCCTCCACCTCCAAACATCACTGTTGGTATGGTATTTTTAGGGTGATGTACAGTGCCATTTCTCCTACAAACATGGTGTGTAGTAAGACATCTAAAAAGTTCAATGTTGCTCTCGTCTGACCAGACTACAGTACATTCTCTCAGTATTTCATAGGCTTGTCCAAATTCTGTGTAGCAAACTTTAAACAAGCTTCAACATATTTTTTTAAGTAATGAAGTCATGTGGGATGAATGTGCAGACGCCATGGTAATGGAGTGCATGATTTTCTCTGTAAGAATTGTACCTGCTGCCTCCAAGTCTTTCTGGAGCTTTCTCCAAGTTGTCCTGGGCTACTCTTCTGACTATCCTTCTGACTTCCTGGTCAGAAATCTTGCGAGGAGGTCCTATGTGCGGCCAGTGGATGATGCATTGATGTTTCTTCCACTTGCAGATAATGGCCTCAGTGCTGCTTAGTGGAAGATTCTGAAGTTATGAAATGCATCTGTAAACAGTTCCATTGCAACAATAAGGTTGTGAAGGTCTTGGGAGAGCTTTTTGCTTTTATCCATCATGAGATGTTTCTTGTGTGACACCTTGCTAATGAAAAAACGTTTTTATAGCCCATCAATGTACTAACCCAGCTTATATTAATTTGCACAGATAGGAGGGATAATTACTCTCTAACTACTTACAGATTCCAGCTCGTTCCTTGCCTTGGTGTACTGCTTTCTCTTAGCGTGTTCAATACTTTTTTCCTGTCATTCCACTTTATTACACATAACACTTTAATGTTTGGATTTTTTGTATGTTAATGTTTTGGATTTAAGTGTTAATACTAATGTCTGGTGAAAATACTAATGTCACTAGTGAAAACCTGTGTGTATGTTACAAAACCTGTGTGTATTTGACTGTGATAATTATGTATGTAATAATGTGTGCTGCATTGTCCCTGACAAATAAACTAATAAATAAAATAAAAATGTATCAAAAATTGCAGAGCAAAATGGATGGAGCTTAGGAAGCACAGAGCCTATGATACAGTGTTCCTGGTTCCTAAGGCATGTTGGATCAGAACCAGAATATATATGAACAAGTCTTGACCTTGATAGGTGGAGTATATGACGGATAGAGGAGGTGTGCATCCTCTCAGTAGCATTCTGCCAATTCACATCCAGTATTACTCTTTCTAATTCTTCTTGCCATGTATATGGAGAAATAAAGGACCCTCACCCCACACCGAAACAGCATCCAAAGAATATCTCAACTGAATTAAATTGAATTAAGACTGAAACACCAAACCTCTAAAAGGGTGAATCTGTGTCTTTGTCTGTTATGTGATATCACACCTTACCTACATTCTACATCACTTTTCCATGCTAGAAGAACAAGAGACGAGCTAGGGAAAGCATCAAAGCTGTGTTTTTTGGTTAATTCTCTGACCTCTCATCTACAAAATTAACCTGGTCCATTTGGAACACATGTGGGCCTACCGTCTTCAGTTTAGATCTCAAAGGATCCCAGCTATTGAACTGAAGGCTATATCATAACTGAATAATTGTGTTAAATTCCTTGTGCTATAGGCAGTGGATTTTCCACAGCGGCCAATCAATAAGAAAGTTTATTTAGCACTAAAAACACAGTCACCAACAGCGAAACCTTTGTGGGCAAAAATATCACCATCCGAGCACCCTAACATTGCACTGTAAAAACTATAAGATCATTGAGGAACTTTTGGAGGTTCTTCAATTTTAAACTGTGGAGGAAACTCTGGTTCTGTGAGGAACCTTCTAGAAAAGGTATTGGAAGAATCCATTCTTAAAGGTAAACTATGCAGTATTGGCAATTTCCTTACTGTTTTCTCGGTTTTTGCTTCTTTTTCGCTGGCTTTGTCATGACGAATATCTGAGAAACTCCATCGCTACCTTTCTCTAGCCGGTGCCTGGTGTGTATGTGTATTTGAATGCAGTAAAGCAATTTGTTACACTCGTTATACTTCCTGACACTGAGGCCGTCGGCCCACAGTTGCAAGGGTGGTTTTTCCGCTCACAGGCGCTAGGGGGAAGCGAGACGGCCACCATTCAACCCGAAAAAAGTAATATAACCATTCCAATGACTCTGAAGCTGTTAAATGAAGGTAAATTAAGCGAAAAACTTGCATATTAAGCTAAAAAACCTGCATAGTGTGCCTTTAAAGTTCTTGCAGACACCTCTAAGAGCATCAAGGAACATTTGAGTTCTCAGAAGAGCCCCTGGGTTCTTTGAAGTAACATTGAGGTTCTTCAAGAAACTGTTCGATTTTCATAGTGTGCTCTGGGGAGCTTGCAATATCATGCTTATTTAAATCTGATGTGAGTAGTGACTAGTGAGATTCCTTCTGCTTGCCACCTGTGATTCAAAATTATGACCACTAGAGGGCAGTCAGAACCTTTTAGGACTCTTATCCGCAGAACATTCCATGCTTTCTTCTTCTGAGTGATCAATACATCTGGACTCTTTCTGTTCAAAGCCTGTCTGCTTTTCTTTACTCTTTGATCAGGCCGATGTGCTGTGCCCTAGCAGTCAAATATTTATTTGTGTGCTGCAGCTTTACAAATCCTTATTTCTGGTCTTTTTATGCCACTTTGATGTTTATGTTAGACAGAAAACACACTAGGTCTATGGCATGCACCAGTATGTAATAAAAAAAACTATATTGGAGGTAAATAATATCCATTAAACACTCTTACAAAATCAGGTTGAGGGTGGATAGGGAATATCGCCACAGAATTCAAACCTTTGTTTTAAACTGATATTCCATTGCACATTGCATTCTCTTCATCTCATTATGTGACCATTAATTGATGTGTTTTACTTGGTGTAGCACACAAGCGTTTTAACTCACTTTCAGGAAATGCAAAAATACGTCCCTAAAACTGCTCAGTGGAGCTGGCAGTGATAGTTAACTATTATTGTGAGTGGTGCCTTTTGGACATGGATAATTCCTTAGTGCAGCTGCCTGTCATCTGTGATACAACATCATCATCACTAGAGGGCAGCCAGAACCTTTTAGAACTGAAGTGCTGCACCCTGGCTATATGGAGGAAGTATAGTTGCTGGGCTTTCTTGGCCAGTGATGTGGTTGCTACTCCACAGTGTTGGGAAGTAATACATGTAACAGGATTACGTATTAAAATACAAAATATGAGTAACTGTTTTTAAATACAGTTATAATTTACATAGATGATATTCAGAATACAGTGATACCGGTCAGTTGAAGGGATTACTTTTTAAATCATTAACGTGAGGGTTTCTAGTTGAAATGTTCAAAACCAACGCAGATACTCGGGCTTTGGCGTAATGCTCTACAAAAAATGTTGACCCTAAACCTAGTTTTTTACATTTTTGTTTGTCCCCAAGTTACCATTAGCTCAATATTAGGGCGCACATGTTTGTTAATGCACTTTAAAGGGTCTATGACCAAATCATCTCATCTCATCTCATTAGCTCTGCATCCCGGTGACATCCAACGAACTAAGCCCCCCCGCCCTCGCCTGATGCCTCCTTGCCTGTGCCTGTTGAGGTGTCCATGGCAGCCTTGACAGGGACAACAAGGAGCCCCCACACACACACACACACACAACTGCACTACCCTATTCCATCCAGTGTCCATTTATTTACAAATGTACATACTGTAATTACACTTATACATAGCCATATTCTACTGCTCTTCATCCTGCACACACTTATTCTTAATACTATTATAATGTTACTGTCTCTGTACTACAATGGTACTGTTACCACACTGCACATAGCTGTACATACTGTACATATCTGTTTATATGGTTAATTCTAAATATCCATATTTATTCAGTTTTTTTCTGTAATATATTACACTGCATATATTTATCTTGTTTTTACTACTACTATATTGGTACTGCCACTACATTGCACATATCTGTACATGTTGTTCATACATTGTTCATAATACATAGTCATATTTATTTTGCTCTTAAAAGGCTACTGTTAATACACTGCACATACTTATATTTAATTCATACTACTCTAAACCACCTTCTGAAATCAACTGTTTACTACTGTCTACACTGCACTATATCTTTTGTCCTGTCTATGCACCACCTACTTTGTATATCACATTGCACTTTTTCTGCTTTTTTGCACTTCTGGTTAGACACAAACTGCATTTTGTTGTCTCTGTACTTGTACTCTGCACATTAGTGTAAATAAAAACCTCTCACGGGATGTAAAATCAATTTTGATGTAGGCCAAAAGGGCCTGTATCCATTTTTTTGGCAAAGTTAATAAAAAAATGAATCTGTGTCTAGGTTGTTTGGACAATGTTAGTTCTAGTTGTGACACCATGGTGTGCATAATGTTTCATAGTCCAGGTTGCTGCCACTGTCTGTGGGCCTTACATAACATATAACATCACATAACCGGACGTAACTGTTTCATCCACAGCTAGCCTACTAAAATACAGTATGAGACAATGCTGATGTAATTCAAAATATTTACATTTTAGGACACGTAGGCCTGATCTGTAATCTGTAGAGGAATAGAGTTTAAATGTAACCTTCCCAACAGGCTTGAGGTCCTCTGCCATGTGCACTCCCAGAAATTTGGTGCAACTCACCTGTTTCACTTTACCATTGATGGGTAGTCGGGGTGTTGAGTGTGTGGGCCCTCCAGAAATTGATGATCATGTCTTCTGTTCTTCGGTTCTGGAATGTTGTTCAACCCAGGCAACCTTAAAAGTAAACCGCTTCACCAGAATGGGGGCATCAGGCTGTGTGAATCCCTCTGTGAAGTGAACAGAAGACCACAGTCATGGGAAGAAACCAACCTCAAAGGAGTGGTCCAACATCCCAGTGGATATATTGCTTGTTAGCAATATCTCGGAGGTCTCCATCTTTTGACAGGTGCCAGACTATTTCCAGACAAGCTATAGAAACCGATTGGTCAAATAAAATGAATTTTTGAATCAAAATTGGCTAAGATGAAGGAATGCTTTTGGGCTTAATTGTATATAATCTTTATTTAGCCTTCACAACTTCCAGTCTTTACCTACACAGCATCACCACTAGATGTCAAATCACGCTTTTACGCTACAGGGGCCGTACATGTTTTAATGGGAAGTGCGTGACGACGACTTCTGGAGGCGGAAGTAGTGTGTAACAGCGAGGGCGGTAACGCTGGAAGAGAGCGGGAGGCAGGCAGGGGTGGTATGGACAATCGACACGCTTCTACCAAAATATTCAGTGATTTACTTACAACATTTGTGTAATCAAGTTTCAAAGACTATCTTAGAGGGTACCATATTATGAAAACTGTTGGTTACTTCGACGCCATCTAGCAGAATAACAAAGGAGGAGAACCCGAGCGTGCGTAACAGCAACATCCGCTCCACCACAACACCAGCATCTTCGATCAGACTGACATTAGTGCACTGTGCAGTCTACGTGACAGAATCTTCTTTACCGTCTAGTAGGTACGAAACACGAGCATGTATGGTTTGTTACTAACTAACAAGTTTAGATGTAAAATTATGTTTATTTTTCCACTTTTCGGCAAAATATGAAATGGCCAGTTAACTGTTGATGTTTGGTTTTTGAGCTTCGATGCTATCAAACTGAATACACACATTTGCATTCACCAACGTCAGAACACTTTTCTATACATTTTGTTTTGTATTTGTAGGCCCTGCCTTAACATTATTCCCGTATTTAGCATGCATTTTCATTCGGCTTATTCGTCACAGGCCTCCATGAAGTAGCCTAACGTCAGTGTGCTCTATCTGTCTGCATCGAGCTCTCATAGCATCATGTATGACCGAGGCCTTGAAACATACAACCGGGTCCTTTGTGTTAGCGGCTATATGGGGATCATATGGTCTCGTCTTTCATCTTTGGGGATCAGGGTGGAAGCTGTCCAACTCTGCCTTCACCTTGTAAGCGGATTGTTGTTGTGCAGGTCTTAAAAGAAGATCAAAGAATTGAAAGCGAATGCAGAGTGGAGGCTACTGTTTGTGCCTTTTACTGAACGGTGCGCGGTCAACGTTTTCTGTCAACAAGGCTGCATCAATGGACAAATTGTTAAATTCACCACCAGATAACAATTCAGTAACAGTTGAAATACCAAAATAACGTCTAATAAATAAGAACATTCTTTAAAAAGTCCTCAGCAGTAAGCAGGTCCACCTGAAGATAAGCCTTAAAAAGTTTAATAGTAGCCTACAATTGTGGGCGTTTTAATAGTCCACGGACTGAGAATGACTTTATGTAGTGTCCTTGGTAGTAAGTGTGCCGTTTAGTATTTAGGGTAAATGTTGTTGCTGTTGCAGGATGAGTGGGGAGGAGCAAAACCCTGCTGCTGTGCCTGTCCCTGTACAGGATGTGCAAGGAGATGGACGGTGGATGTCCCAGGTATGTGTGTGTGTGTGTGTGACAAGGGCTTTTCATCACAATGAAATGTGATCCATCTATCCGGTCAGTTTGAATGCTCCAATGCAGCGATATATTTAAACTACTGTACACTGCCTGTGTGGGCTGTGGCTGACTTGTATCACTACTGTTGTTACATGTTCTTGGTGAACCATAGTCTGTCTTTGGCCAATAAACACAAATTAAGAGAGAAGGTCCAAGGTAGGTAGGGATGGACCGATATATATCGGCTATGTTGACTGGTATCAGCCTATAATATGACATTGACTGTTGGCAGTGGCTGATCTGTTGTGTTGCATCAATTCTGCACTAGGTAAATATTGTGTTATGCACAAACTGACACATTGAGTCACATAGTGCTGTGAAGGGCTGAAAGACTTGGAAATGCTTCAGTTTTGTTATATTTTAAATAATGAATATTTTGTTTCCCTGCCACAAAAGTGCATAATTAACAACAAAAACAATATCATTTTAGTAACAATGTTATCTTAAGTAACAATGTTTTTTTAAATATTGGTATTGGCCCCTGACTTTCACAATCGGTGCATCCCTAGTCCAAAGTGCCTGACCAGTTTGCCCCTTAAAGATGAAATCTCTCTTTCTCTCTTTCTCTCTCTCTCTCTCTCTCTCTCTCTCTCTCTCTCTCTCTCTCTCTCTCTCTCGTGTAGCACAATCGCTTTGTGATGGAATGTAAGGATGCTGAACCAGACGTGCTGTTCATCGGAGACTCTATGGTTCAACTCATGCAGCAGTATGAGGTTGGTGCTAAATTATTTTATTAAGTGTGTGTCCTCTTGTGTGTTCTGTCATGGAAGTTTTTTTCCCTCTGCTTTCTTTTACTTTTAGTGTCTATCTGATTTAATTCATAAATTGCTCATATGTCATTGGGTGTATTTTTATTAGCTGTAAGTAAATTCCTCTGCATTGTTGGTTGTTTCGAACTGGTTCATGGAACTGAAATCTGCAGCAACGTAATAGACCTCTGAAGTTCGCCTACAAAAAAGCTGCCTTCTTTGAGATCCTGTGTGTTGCGATTTTTCCTATGGGAAAATAATATGGGGATTTTGAATTATCGCACCTGTTAAACTCTCATGGGGATGAAGAGGTCTGAAATGCAGACGTTTTGCTCAACACACTTTTGTCCTCTGCCTTCAAGTGGGTGCTGTGATCTTCTGTACGTTAAGACGGCAAACTTAGATTTTTGCTACAACAGAGCTAACTTGCAATGCAACTTGCCATAGCTAGTTAGCTTCAATTAACACCCAGATCTACCTATGGGCAAAGATGGCAGCTTTGATTCCTTTTTGCAGGTGAACTTGAGAGGTCTATAGAGCTCAACAATGACCACCCACCTCTGCGATGCCTCAGGCTTTGGAACTAAGTTTCCCATTCATTTTTTCCATTGACATCTGGAAAAATCTGTATATAAGGAGTTTTAGACTTTGCCTAAGGCTTACCAGAGACAGAGTGAATCGTGAACATACAACGAGAGAAAAAAAAAAAAAAAAAAAGAGGTTACAAGACTGTGTGCATATGTTAATTTCTGAGAGAATCAAACTACTCATCTCATCAGCCATTGCGAATGATACATTTTCCAACATGTTCCCACCTAACAATAGTTTAACATACTTCCTCTTGAATTTAAGACAAGATGACTAACTTCCTACCGTTTGCATTGAGCAAATTCAACATTCAAGGTGAGAAAAACACTTTTCATCAGATGGCCACAAATTGCTCCTCACTCTTCACGATATCATGAATTATAATCAAATTCTCAAAGGAGGAAATGAAGGGAATTTTTACTTCCATTCCCAGAGTGGGTGGTCACTATTGTCACATGTCAAATGTGCTCTATTTTGGAGTGCAGTGGGCAAAACATTGCTTTCTATGTCTGGTGTACATCTAGAGATGTTGTATACTAATGTGGCTTTTCTGAACTAATTTCGACTCCCTACAAATGAAAAGAAAGAAGATATTATTCATGGCCTTAGACATTGTAGGATCTGTGCCTTTTTAATAATCACCATTGAAGATGATAGTCTTCTTAAATCAGCATGTCCCAGATTGTGGTTGTAGACCTAAGTTCCTCTGGCTGCTATCATTCTGCTTGAAATGATCCCTGGATCTGTATAGAAGTACAGTTACACTGAAAGATTTCAGTGTAAGCAAACAGATATGATATGTGTGCAGTTATTTCTATTTATATCTATTTTTGGTTGTTGAAAATGCATTGATGAATGACAGAGGTGTAATGATACTCCAAGCACACGGTTTTTGAGCCACGGTTACGTTTTTTGTTTTGTTTTTTGGGTGGGGTGGTGTAGTGGTAACGTGTAGCGGCACCGCTACATTAGGGGAAACAGTGAAATAGAACAATAATTTAGTTATTTATTTTTAATTTAATTGAATTTTGTGATGTGTTATAATGTTACTAGTGAAATGAAAAGAGGCTGTATCTGCAGCTGCTGGGGTTGGAGAGGGGTGTGTATCGCTGTTCTGTCTTCTCGAATCGTGATATGAGATTGAGATTGTGGATGTTTGTATCACGATACGACGACTGGTTCTAGTTCGCATATTGTTACAGCCCTAATGAATGATGATGATATCATCAATGATTGTTTTGTTGTTGTTGCTGCAGGTGTGGCGGGAGCTTTTCTCTCCTCTTCATGCTCTTAATTTTGGCATTGGAGGGGACACCACCTGCAACGTCCTGTGGAGACTTCAGAACGGGGAATTGGACAACATCAGACCTCGGGTAGGAATTGATTAATGGCTCTTATAAACTTGGGTATGACATCATTTATGTAGACTGCACATGCAACTGTAATGCACAGAATCGTATAGGCTACGGAATAGGAATATTTTCTATGAGAATTAAAGACATCAATACAATTCCTCCGCTATTTATTTCTAGTTGTTTAGCAGGTGTAAATCTGAGTGAAGCAAAGCATATTCCTATCTTGCACTGGGGTTTTTTCGCCATGCGCTTCTCTTTTATTAAACAATGTGCCCCGGGGTGTGGCAATTAACGACCAAAGGTGTGGTATAGTGTATTATCTAAAAATCGCTATCTTACACCATCTAAAAGCATTACGTCACAGACCAAGAAGCACAGCTGAAGTCACACTGTCACGAGATGTAAGAAGGAACTCCTCTGCAGGATAAATGTCCTTAGGTTTTTTATTCAGTAATTCGAACATTATTGGGGTAAGTGAAGAGATTAATCACATACTCATCCCCAACAAGTAAAACAGTCATACTGTACATAGCTGTACTCAACCTGTATGGTCTGTTGGTTCAGTGAAACAATAAAACATTAGATGGCGTGAGGGTTCCTGTAATTTTCCACTTGACCCGAGTTTTGATCCTTGCAACATTGCCCCACAGAGGAGGAAAAGTATGATGCCACTTGTGGCATGCCAAATTCTCGAGTCCTGAACAATCCTTGAATCATGAGCAATGCTGAAAGCTTTGAAGAAGACCTCTGTCCCCCAGATGGCCGAGCTTGAAACCCATATGCAAGGATTAGGTGCACTATGCATCGCATTTTCATGTGTAAAACTTCTCTCTGATGTCTTCAGAATGAGAACATGTGAAATGCTTCAGGCTTGGAAAGAGAGGTTCTGTGTATTTAAAGCATATATTTGACTCCACTTTGTTTCCCTTTGCAGGTGTCAGTTGTGTGGGTAGGAACCAATAACCATGAGCACAATGCTGAACAGGTTGCAGGCGGGATTCTGACCATCACACAGTACCTACGCTCATGCCTTCCCAGGTCTAAAGTCGTTGTCCTGGTAAGTCTGTGTATCTCATCTTATCATAGTGTGTACAGTAATTTCCTCTGTTTTAGCCACATTGTGTATAAACCGCAGGGCAGTGTTTTATGCAAGTTAAAAAAACTAATCCATATTAATACCATATTAACTTCCCCCATGTATTAACCTCATAGCTGAAGGAATTTTGCAAAATCAATGTATAAACCTTGGCTAATAGTTCGGCTTGGCTAATAGTTGGAAAATAATTGCATTTGGTTGGTCTTTTAGGATGAATATAATGTAAAGCAAAAGAGAATGTCCTCACACCAGAGTAGCTCCCAAACTTTAATAAAAAATGGCAACATTTCGACCCGACAGAGTCTTCAGGCAAATGTGGGATATGCACACAACCACTCTACCAAACTTTCAGAATAAATGTACATGTCCATTAAAGTCTGGGGGTAGACAGAGCCATGCACATATCGTATTTGTGAAAATGTTAAGTCAAGTGTTTTGCGATTTCTGTCTTGCCTTGGTTGGTGTAGATAGCAGGGTTTCCACAAGTCATGGAATATCATGGAATTTTGTAAAGTCTGTTACAGACATGGAAAGTCAGGGAATTTTATCATGTTTGGGGCAAAGTCATGGAATATCAGGGAATTGTGTTGTAGCCGTTTAAAATGTACTTTCTAAAATACATTAATACAAATATATTTCCACTCAGGATTGGTGTATATCTGGTTATTAGCTTTTCTGCTTGCTTGAGTAATTGTGGTTAGTCCAACTTTGTTTATTCAATGCCCATTTATACACCTTCCTCTTTTAAAAAGTAAAAGATTTTTGAACGCTATGCGTCTGTTCTGAAATCTTTAATTGTACTCTTCATTATATAGTAGGTCATGGAAATTCATTTTATTTTTTTGTCAGGGAAAAGTCATGGAATTTTACATTTCACTTAGAGGAGGAACCCTGAGATAGTGGTGACTGCCCATAGTTACTGTAAACTTAACATTGCATTTTATACCCTTTTTCATAGTTAAAATATCTTCATTCCAAACTATGATTGGCTCTATCTTGTTTGCTTTCAGTGAAAAATCTGTCAGCTGCTTGCTTTGTTCCATTATGCCACCTTGCTCTCCTGAAAATCAGTTGAAGGAAGTGTTCAGCTGGGATCTGCCTTTGTTGGCAGCTGTCTTATGTTTTGGATATTGCCAAGGGGCAAAATGATTATGGTTATGGTTATTGCCAATTATCATGGAACAAATTTACATTGGAAAGTACAAAAATTCAATTAAAAGACTTAGTCCCAATTAGACGCAGGTCCCTTTCATTGACCTGGTGTGACTACAGGTTTGTACAAATAAAAGCAGATCTTAATTAGAAGCCTGGTGTGGTTTTATGGTTGTTTGTATGGTTGAAGCCCACCAGATCACCCACTTGAGCTAGTTCTATGCTGCTTAGATCGTGCACACAAAAGTTAGAGTGGACAGCACTGCTTAAATATGCATTTTCCACTTATGAAAGGCAGGCAGTTGAAAAGCAACAATTCCTAAATGTTTAAACATGTATCAATATGGACATGTTGTTTACATTACATTTTACAGAAACCAGAGTACCAAAGTAAGCTACAGTCAAATTCATTCAGATTTACCAGCATGGTAAAGGGGAGACAAAAGAAAGTGATGACTCCCTACCTTTGGTGGCCATAAAGTCAGAGTACTGTATGTCTCAATGCCTTGCTTATTTACACTGTACTGTAATCATTTTGATAGTATTTCCCATCTTTTGTGTGAAAGGAGTTGAAGGCCAGGCCCATAGACAAGGTGTAGATCCAGATCCAGTATCCTGTAGGCCAGAGTGAGGGATTTAAATTGAATCCTGGTTGCTATAAGAAGCCAAAAGTAACTAACAGAGTTACTTCTTCTTTGGCTGTTTAAAGACTAGACGTGCCACGGCATTTTGAATCTAAATAGGCGTCACTCATTCTTTTAGTCTATCTAGAGTTAAGAACAAAATTATTCATACCCCTGGCAGATATTGATTTAAAGTTTTATTTAAATATTTTCTCTTGACTGATATGTTTGTTCTGACTGAAAATGACACTGCCACAAGATAAAAGGTTGTAAGACAATGTGGTAGAAGCATGGCATCAAAAAAAGTGTTTTTGTCTTTTTTAACATTTTTATGAAAAATGGCGTGTCCAAAATTATTCATACCCCTTTTTAACAATCACTGGAAACATCTTTATTTGCATTCACAGCTCTCAAAATGGTTCATATAGTACCTACCAAGCCTCTCCATGTCTCCACAATGATTCTAGACCGCACCTTTTTTAGCAGCAACCCGGGTTTTGAGGCAGGAACGATTATTTGCCATCACTCTGGCCTCATGCTCACTTTTGTGACGGATTGAGGTCTGGACTATGGCTGGGCCACTCTAAAATGTTGATATTGTTCTCTGTTAACCATTTCTTGCCTTGTTTGGCTGTATGTTTTGGATCATTGCGTGGTTTAATGGTCCAATGCCGCCTATTGGGGCAGCCTGCCTGATCTTTTCCTCCAAAAATCTTAATGTAGCCCCTTGTTTTAGTGTTACCATTGACTTTGAGAAGTTTACCAGGTCCCATTTTCTGAACACAACTTTAAATCAATATTTGCCAGGGGTGTGAATAATTTTGTTCTTAACTGTATGGTCTTGTTTACAGTGTTCATGCACTGCGACCGGTACCGTTTTGACCCTATTAGTTTCTGTGTTCAGTCTGCTCATTTGTAAGGCACTTTGAATTATCAATGTGTATGAATTTTGCCCATACAATATACCAGCCTTACCTTGCCCAGCCAAATCCCAGATCTGGCACCTATCTTTCGTCCGTTTTCTCTTCATCTGTCCCCCCTGTGCTCTCTGTCCTCAGGGTCTACTGCCGCGGGGGGAGCAGCCCAACCCTCTGAGGGAGAAGAACGCAATGGTGAACAGGTTGCTGCGCTCGACACTGGATCGCGTGGGGCCCGTCCAGTTCCTGGACATGAGTGACGCCTTTGTCCACTCCGACGGCGCCATCACGGCCAGGGACATGTTCGACTACCTGCACCTGACCGCCAGCGGCTACAGTACCATCGCCACGCCCCTCCACGAGCTGCTGATGCAGCTATTGGAGGAGACGCCCCAGGAGAGGCGGGCCTCCCTGGTCTGAAAGGCAGGAGGGAGGAAGGGTTGGCATGAGAGGACCGTCTCTCAGTCACTCCGGTGGGGTGGGGGGAGGGGGGTTCTGTCATGTAGCAATGAAATGAGGGAGAAGCGAGAGAAAGAAAGAGATGGAGAGAGAGAAAGAAGGAGTGAGAGGGAGGGCTTGAGGATGAGAGAGAGGGTTCTTAAGCTAATGTACAAAAAACAGAGGGAACTTAATTCGGCTCAAATTCACACTAACTGTCACACAGTCAGAGAGAGAGGGAGGGGGAGAGAGAGAGAAAGAGAAATACAGAGAGAGAAAGAAAGAGAGATACAGAGAGAGAGGGCTGAATCTGATCTGACCTGAGTCTGATCTGTAAATGACATACAGGGTAAAGATTTTTGAGTAGTGCCCCCTGGTGGATGTTGTGCAGACATACACTATATTCCACCCATGAAGGCAACCTGAAGCTCAATAGAGAGCTGTGATGCGTTTAAAATGTACATACATAATTTGTAATATATAGCAAACATATAACTGACCTACTAATTTTAGTCTATACAGTTTTTAGTTTTGTCTTATTTCACCCCTCAAAAAAGTGGATTTTGAATGCTTGTAAATTACTCCACATTTTATTTAAACCTGACACTATGATAGAATGTCAGATTTCGACATGTAACTGTAGTTAATGTCATCTTGGCTTTGTCCTTCCCAGACCTGTCTAAGCTTTCAAGTGCACAGTTTACTGTTCTCGACTGTATTGTGAACACGTAACGTAGTGTCACATTTGCTGTGCCAGAGCGGCCTGTGAACTGTAGCATGGCCTGCTCTGTCTGCTGATTGTGTTTCTTCCAGAATGCCAGAATCTCAATGCCTTCCCACGACAGCGGCGGCCGTAAAGAGCCGTAAAGATCTCAACACTAAAAAGGCCTTTACTGATAGTGTCTCTCTCTCTTGTTTCTCACTCACTCACTCACTCACTCAATTAATTAATTCACTCTCTGTTGCACACACTCATTGACGATATACATGAGATATACAAGTGATGTGAATTCTTTTGATTGTTCTCACACAACAAATGCACTTACTTCACATCTCTCTCGTAGTCTTTCTCTCCTTGTCAGCCTTTCTCTCAGCAACTTTTTTTTGGTGTTTTTTGTTTGTTTGTTTTTCTGTCCTTTGTGTAGAGTTTGTTGGCTATATGACTACGTTTCTGTCTTGCTTCTCCGACACCTATGCTGGTCGGACTTGTCACTATAGTAACACTATTCACTTGTGACGTCATTCTGAAAATGACCTGCACACTTGTGTCGAACAGAATAGGCCCTGGAAATATGTGTTTTTCGTTTTTTTGTTTGTTTGTTTTCGTTGTTTGTTTGTTTGTATGTGAGAGTGAGTGTGTCTGGCCTTAAAATTCACTGAAATGGATACTGCAACCTCCACTAAGCATCCAATGCACGACCGTGGTGTCTTAAGCACTTAACATGCTTCTCACCTGTCCCTGCATCTCGGTCTGTCTGTTACAGGGTGTGTATGTGGGTGTGTGTGTTACAGGGCGTGCGTGCGTGCGTCGTGCGTGCGTGTGTGTGTGTGTGGTTGGGAATGCAAAAGCGTACCTGAGCATTAAAATGCATAAGCTTCCTTTAGAGCGTTGTGTGTTTGTGCGTTAGGTGAGGTGTAAATAAGCATACGTCTGTATATAACATGTCAGTGTTGAGCTTGACGAACTAGTGTTGTGCGTGTACTGTGTCTGTGGTGGTGTCCTGTGAGCACTCTGCCTGGGCTAGTGGCACATCCCTGTATTCCAATTCCAATAAAGGGGTATACCTGTAAGCCTGTCTCGTGTGTTTGTTGGAGTGCTGAAGGCAAACATTCATTTGAATAAGACTATAGAGCTGATAATGCCTCTTTGGTGCAGAAATAACTTCTCACATGATTTATGATACAGTTCCACTTTTGTTCTATACAGCGTATGTCCCCTTTATGAATATAAGAAGTACAGTCTCATGGGACTTTTTTTTTTAAAGTTGTCTTGTCATTGGCACATGGCTCTTGCTCCATAATGTAAATATAGTTTTAGCTATGGGGAAAATTAAGTCAGTTATTTCAAGGCCATAATTCAGTTTGATTTCCCAAATGCAAAATAAATGTCTATGCAGAGCACATATACTGAAGTGTAGTACTAGATGTTGACCTCTAGATGATAGCAGAGAGATGTGTGGGTGCAGCTGTTCTCTCAGGGTGGGATATCTTTTCAGCTGTTCTGGTATTGTCGCATTCCTCTGTTTTGATTCTGATCAAATAACCCTTCCCTTCCCCAGAACAGATAGGGGAAGGGGTCCTTACCAGGGAACCTGATGACCTGTGGAACCTTGATGTTTCAATGGGTCTGCAGCTTGATGGCTAATGGTCCTAAGCTACAGCAGTTTAGCAAGGCTTGCTACTACATTCTTACCCTCTGTTGTCCCTAATGAGACTACTCAATGGCTCATGTTAGGTTATAGGATCAAGTTGTGTTGCGATAGCCTCTCTAGCTCAGCAGTTCCTGACAGAATGGCTAATTTGTAAAGATAGGGTTTACTGCCAATACAATCTATTCTATTTCTCAGAATCATATGTCAGTATCACATTAGCAAACAAATCTCTCCTATGTCTGAATTTATGCTACCAAATACGCTATATGGACAAAAGCACTTGGACATTTCACCACTCAGACCCTAACGTGTAATGGCCTGGTGTACCAATGCTTTTGCACATATAAAGTATGAATCACATTTGAAACTGTGTTTAATTTTATCCAGGTTAATGTCATTTTTTTTAGTAACTTTCACATATTGTTAAAACACCATGTGCTATATAATTGGTTATATGAGTCATCTGCCAACAGAACACAGTCCTTAGAATCTTCAGCATATAAGATAAGGTCTGTGACACGTTGCCAGGTAAAGTAAAGTCATTTCAAAACCATACATTTTTACTGCTACCATAATTACCTTTGGGACCCAGGAGTCAGCATATCTAATCAGCAACTCTGTGCTTTTTTATCTAGTCCATACAGAACAAACACACACTGTACATGCATGTACACTACTCACACACATACACACACAATTGCAGCCAAAAGTAATCCTAAAGAGCAATGATGGCATGAGGAATCTGATTCCT
Source organism: Alosa alosa (assembly GCF_017589495.1). NCBI lineage: Eukaryota > Metazoa > Chordata > Actinopteri > Clupeiformes > Clupeidae > Alosa > Alosa alosa. The sequence goes on from NC_063190.1 coordinate 9,430,137, forward strand.
ATAGCGCAATGGTTGGCATCCGTGTCATTAGCAATATGAGAAAGCCCGTCATGCCAGTCAGAGTTAGGACTGCTGTTTTGGCAGGGTCGTCTCTCGCCATCTCACCACACCAGTGCACCAAAGCCCGAGCAGGCCAGATTCTAGAATGCCATCTGTGTTGGGGTGCTGTGTTGGATTCTAGAATGCCATCTGTGTTGGGGTGCTGTGTTGGATTCTAGAATGCCATCTGTGTTGGGGTGCTGTGTTGGAATGCCTTTACGCCTGGTGCCATGCTCAGAGTCCCTGCTTGAGGTGAGTTAAGAAGCACTTAGTAGAGCCTGGTTAGTATTTCTTCTTGAAATGCCAGCATAAATATTTTCTATATTTCAGCATAGGTTAGCATGTTGGAATGACATGCAGCGATCTTGCTTGTAGGGGTGCATTGGTAAAGCATTGCTGGTAATGCTTCTGGTTTTAATAGTGTAAGTGTTATAATGTTTAGATTGCATCATGTATGAAATCAGTGGTTATGCCTCATTAGTCAGTATATTGCTAGTATATTGTTAGTTAGTGTTAGAGCTGGTGGACATCTGACAGGTTACCATTAAATGCTGTGGCTCAGATTAGCAGAACATGTTGTTGTGCACACACCACACTTCTATAGGCGAACTGAGTGGTAAACTGTTTACTAATGTTTCTCAATTGTGATTCTTCTATGTCTTCTTTTGAGATCATCATTCCTCTATAGTTCTATCGTTGTCCGTGAAAGGCATCAAATCGGCTCGGAAGCATGTGTGGTATGACTTTATTACTGTTTGTATGTTTTGGTACATTTGGCCTTTATTTGCATATATATATATATATATATATATATATATATATATAGAGAGAGAGAGAGAGAGAGAGAGAGAGAGATGGGGGTGGGATTTGGTAAAGACTTTGGGTTAGAATCGAACCTTGGCCCCCGTGGGCACTTGGCCCCGGCTACTTTTGTTATTATAGATTAGCATGAATAGGATTAGGATATGAAATACATATTTGGTGTCCCTATTTTCTTATTCTTACTTCTCAGAGCTGATATCAGAGAAATCCCCAAATACATTTCTCAACCATACACATCCTCATAAACCCAGTATCCCAAACCCATGCTCTCACCCTCCATATCCAAATGTGACCAGTTTTCTGTATTCTTTGCGATAAACTAACCCAAACCAGGTTGGGCTTAATCCATACACAGAATAACCAAGTTGATTAAGAGTTTTACAAGCTTAAAGATATTGAATAGGACGTGTAGCAAAGGTAGCACAGGCTGGTAAAAGGCATCATGATGAAAAGCAAGAGAGAGTACATGTGCAGAAAAAAATAGATAGATAGATAGATAGATAGATACTTTATTGATCCCCAAGGGGAAATTCAGAAGTAGTCATTATTGTTTAATGGATGTTGATACTGTTGTGGCGATATGTTTGATAAATAGCATTGGAGTGGACATTTGAAAATGGGAGAAGACATTTTTAAAATAGTTCATAAAATGTGTCATGTTCTGAGACGTCAGCAGCTTGAGGGTGTTTCACCATGTTACATGAGCAAATGTACAGGTGTGTCTGTGTCTTCCTCTCTTCCCTTAGTGACTTTTGAACTGCCATGCATGGGGTCTGAGGTCGAACTCCTGGCACCAGAGGGGCCTATAAAAGCCACCGGGCCCTTAGCCTCGGCCTCAATCTCCTCGAGCAGTATCCTCAGGTAAGACAATTAGCCAACGCGGACAGCACAGAGCACTGGAGACAGAGATGCAGAGAAAGATAGAGATAATCACTTCATTGTGTGTGTATTAGAATATTGATGAACAGAAGACAGGATTATTTTCACTTTACATTTCAATTTACAGGGTTGGAAATTTGCCTTTTAAAATCTCTTCCAGCAACTGACAGATAAATAGTCAAATTCACTAGCCACTCAATAGAACTCTACACTTTAATATTTTACCAGCATTTGGCTGGTGGCTGGTGCTAATTTTCATTCCTGGTGTTTTATCAAAATGTGTCAAAAATATTCCGTAAATAACTTTTAATGTGATTTTTGAAAATGTTTCATTGTATGTTGAAGAAAAAGAAAAATAGGTATGAGAGTTAATGGTTCTAATTTATGTTTTATATTCCTTCCTTCCTTCCTGTCATCCATTCTGTCTCTTTTATCACAGGGATTCACCATGAAATTCGTGGCCCTTGCACTGACCCTTCTCCTGGCCGTCGGTCAGTACTCCTCCACTCTGCTCTTACACTCAGATAACACAGACTATATAGTATAGATCGCTTACATGCAGGACACCAAAGCCTTTTATGCATGTTGACATGCAGTAATGTACTGAAGCCATGCATCCACACTTCTACGAAATTGAATAACGTGCAGCAAAATGTGTGCGATATATAGAATAGGATGTGTTAGCATCAAGGTCATCAGGCGCAGGTACTGTAGATATTTAAATTTATGTTAACAGAGCATCCACTTTCGGAGGAACATTGCAAGGTTGCAATTGCTACTGAATATCCCATTTTTTTAAACATGTTCTAAACATGATCTAAACACCTGCAAATCATTTCGCAACCCCTACGATATTTTTGGCGACCCCCCAGTTTAAGAACTACTGCATTATGTGACATACTGAACATGCGGGCGTGGTGGAGCAGCGATAACATCGACTGACAATCGGTCGACTCAGGTTCCATCGTCGTTGCAAGCCTGTATCACTTTGGATAGACCTGTGTGTCGATATGGGTAGACCAGCTTGCCTTACAGCTAACTCAGTCTTGTGCATATGTGGATGTTTTTGTCAATTCAGCACCATAAACCATCCACCAGTCCTGCTTGTCTACCATGACTTTCTCTGACCGGGCCTAGTTAACTCCTGGCCTTTCCTGTGCCTCCTCCCTCAGGCTCCCAGGCCCGCGCCCTGCAGGCCGATGCTCCCTCCCAGCTGGAGCACTACAGGGCTGCCACCCTGGTCTACCTGACCCAGATCAAGGAGACAGCCATGGCGACCCTGGACCACCTGGACGGCACAGAGTACGAGCAGTACAAGTAAGGGACACCCTCTCTTCATATTGATGAGGAGTTGCATGTTCACATGTTGTAGCGTGCTTGTGCAAATCAGTTTTATGGGCTTTGATGCCTATTTTACTGTTTTACTAAAAGTCAATAGCCATATCTATTTGTATCACTACAAAGCCTGAAATGAGATAAAAGGTTCTGAAAAGGACCATAAAAGGACCATTTGTTTACAGTACAACTTTGGAGCCGATTGGCTAAAGATAGCTGTGGATAATGGCAGGGCGTTGTAGGGATGTTGCATCACATTATTCATTAAGCAGACGCTTTTGTCCAAAGTGACTTACACAATAATGATTAACCACCAAAGCTACACAGCAAAAGAGACAATAGGTAACAATACATACTACTTTACAAACACTATGAGACTACCAGAGGATGAGAGTGCAGAGGTTTAAGTACTAGAATAGTGTGGAAGGAGGAGGAGGGAGGCAGAAGGAGAAGGAGAGAAGACAGGGTTGGGTATTATAGAACTTCTTGATGATAGAGAGGGACACCAGCAGGTAGCACTTGGCAGCACTTGGTAGGTTGTTCCATCATCAGGGAACTACAGATGAAAATAGTCTGGATTGCTGTGTGAGTAGGGGTGGCAGTGCTAGACGTCGTTCCTTAGAGGAATGCAGTGGTCGAGGGGGCAACAGAAGTCTTTATCAGAGCAATTCAGTAAGTAGGAGCATACCCAGCAATCACTTTGTAGGCAGCGCACAAGGGTAGCCAGTGAACCAAAATGAACAGCAGGGTAACGTGTGCCCCTTTTGGCTGCTTGAAACCCAATGCACCACCACATCCTGGACCATCTGTAGAGGGGAGGCCCGTTAGGAGGACATTACAGCAGTGGCAGTAGAGTAGAGTAGTAGTAGGATAACAAAAGATAACCATAGTCCAAGAGCTGGGGTGGTGTGTGGTGGTGGGTTTTTCTTATATTGGATAGTAGGAAGTGGCTCGGCAACAGTGGCAGCGTGAAGTGTGTGTGTGTGTTAACTCTCAAGAATAATATAATTCCCGAAATTATAGTCAGATTATCCACCCACACCAAGTATCAGAATATTAGTAAGACTCACTGTTCACATCAACCTGAATCAAAGCCTTCCCCATTAACATGAATGTCCCCTTCATTCAACTATCCCCTCATATCTCCTCTCCCCCTCTCTTCTCCTACACAGGCAGAAGCTGACAGAGAGCCTGGACCAGCTCCAGACCTATGCCAAGTCTGCCTCTGAGTCTCTGACCCCTTACACCGACACCTTCTCTGCCCAGCTCCTGGAAGCCACCCGCGCCCTGCGCGAGCGCGTGGTCGCCGACGTTGACAACCTCCGCACCCAGCTGGAGCCCCACCGCGTGGAGCTGCAGGCCGTGATGCAGAAGCACGTCGAAGAGTACCGCCAGAAGCTGGAGCCCATCTTCCAGGAGTACTCCGCCAAGAACCGCGCTGAGGTCGAGGCCCTGCGCGCCCAGCTGGAGCCCCTGATGGTTGAGATGCGCCAGAAGGTGGCCGTCAACGTGGAGGAGACCAAGTCCAAGCTGGAGCCCATGGTGGAGGTCGTCCGCGCCAAGCTGACCCAGCGCCTGGAGGAGCTCCGCACCATGGCCGCCCCCTACGCCGAGGAGTACAAGGAGCAGCTGGTGAAGGTCGCTGGAAATCTGCACGAGCAGCTCACCCCCCACGCCGAGAACCTGCAGGCCAAGGCCGCACCCGTGTTCGAGGACCTCAAGACCAAGTTCATGAGCCTCTACGACACCGTGGCTGCTGCCCTCAAGGCCTAAGTGTTGTTGACCAGCCACTACTGACTCAACCACTCCAAGCTCCATGTGCACACACACACACACACAGACAGGGAAGGGCACACACGACAGTGCAGAAATGCACAGCTTGCAAACATCGAAGTGCTTGCAGATGTGAGCATCTCTTCATTGTTAGCTGGACTGCAAGTAAAACGTGTGTGTTGAGAAACACCTTCCTTCTCTGTTGACGCCACCTTACTGTGTGATGTTGTTGGTAATAAAACAAAGAAACCCACTCTCTGGCCTCTCCTTATTTACGCTATTTGATTCAACGTATATATAAATATATATATATATATTAAGCACAATACAACTATGTTTTAATTAATTTAATGTAAAAAGCTAGCATTCTTCAAAAAACATTTCATCATATGAACTTACAATTATATACCGGTACTACCATAACAATATTTTTTTTTTACATTACATTTAATGTGAAATGAAATCTCCACACAAAGAGCTGCTTCTTACCACAGTGAAACCATCAAACCAAAGATTCTATAGTTAACTTAATCAACCGTCTCTGATCAAACCCAGCTATTTCATCTTGATTACAGTATCGCTACTAACCAGTATAGCAAAGTACGCTACTGACACCAAGCATGCTATTGGCTGTTCTTTACACCAAGTGCCACTCAATGGCTTGCGATTATTGGTGTACTGGATATGTTCATCATCACATCCATAGATATGTCCACCTACAGTATCCCTATGAACAGTATGTTCATAATTAGTTTGTCTGTGAGTATATCAAACGTAATGGTGCTCGCAGGGAAGGATTACTGAACGGGCCTACTGGGCTCAGGCCCAGGGGCCCAAGGGGTCAGGGGGCCCTGAAGCCCAAGCCTTTGCATGGAATCATTGCCTCAATATCAACAAATCAGGATGTAGGCTATGAATCTGATTGAATTTAGTATTGGCCATCTCCAAAATGCACCAGAATACAGGAAATCACAACAAATTAAACATTTTCTGGGGGAGGACCCCCAAACCCCCCCTCCCACATATACGACAATAAGTGGGGGGCCCTTAATAAATCTGGGCCCAGGGGCCCGAAAGTTCATAATCCGCCCATGGGTGCTCGACTGTGCCTTAGATGTGCCTTAAATAATGTATGTGCAATGCCTATACAAAGGATTCACCCCCTTGGATATTTCCCCTTCGCTTATTAGCTTTACTTATTATTTGCTTATTTTGCATTATATATTTTTAATGAATTAACATCATTTTTTAGAAATCTGCTTTTTCTTTGACATTAGAGAGGTTTTTTGTAAATTATTGTAAAAAAAGACCAAATTAAATTGATTAACATTCCATTTATAAAAGCAGTAAAAGAGAGGATGAGGGGTGAATACTTTTTATAGGTATTACCTGGTAGACATTAATGACAATAGTGACTTATGGATGACTTATCCAGCAGTCTCTGGAAAGTATGCGTTCCATCCACTATTGTAAATATTTGTCACTGCAGTTCCCTGGAATAGCCTTCAGCTGTGATTAATCGAATGCACTCAGCCTCCATAAAAATTACAGAAGAAGTTCCCAGTGCCTCACATAATGCATCGCATAATTTAACAATTAGCTTACTGCTAGATAACCAAGCTGTGCTGTACCGAGGAAGCTCTTAGTGACTAATGAGGGCATTTGTGAGTTGCATCAGTCCATCTCATGAGAACAGATATAGTACTTCCCCGGATGCGAGGCGGAAAGAGCAGGGTGTGGTTAGTAAAGAGAGACAGAGAGAGGCAGGGAATGATGGAGGGATGAGAAGAGAGGATGAGAGACAAATAAAAAGAGCACACAGGGTATAAAGGATGAAGTGATGGAAGGAGGATGGAGAGAGGTGAAGTGGAATGGAAAGAGAGAGGAAGAGAGAGAGGGAGGAGGGAGGAGAGGATGACAGACCCAGAGCTGTATGATGTCATCATTTGTGCTGGGCTGTGCTCGCTCTCCCTCCCCTCCCTGTTGCTCTCTCTCACTCTCTCCATCTCTCCTCCTCCCCTCTCGATCGCTCTCTCACTCTCTCCATCTCTCCTCCTCCTCTCTCGATCGCTCTCACTCTCTCTCTCCCTCCCCTCCCTGTCGCTCTCTCTCTCCATCTCTCTACCTCCTCTCCTTGCTGCTTTTCCGCAGTCTAACCATCTCTGCATCTTTCTTGGTTGTGCGCGCATCCCCCAGCAACCAGGAGACACACTAGAGAAGGAGACAAACACACTGGCCAATACAGCATCATCAGAGCGAACGCAGCATCACATTCTCTGGACTGGCACCTTACCCTCAGGTAGGTTAACCTGGCAGTCTAGAGTGCGGGCACGCACACGCACACACACACACACACACACACACACACACACACACACACACACACATACACGTTTACACTCAGATACATCCACTGGGATCTGCTTTCATTTTGTCTACTGCATGTACACCTTGTCTTTGACTTCAAGGAGACTAGATGTTTGGATACTCATGACTGAGTATGCATGTTGGATGCGTTTATTGCTTTGCATGTGCGCTTAATGTATAATGACTGGAAAGATATTGCTGTGCTCAGAAACCATCCTTATCCTATGGCAATTATATGTCTGTATTAACTGTAGTGTTTGTAATTTAGTGTTTATTTTTGTAAAAACAATAATTCATAAAAAATACATTACAAAACAGGCTCAATACCAAAGATTTGCTCGGAAATAGTTTATCTAAATAGTATGACAATATCTTGATAAACTGTTGCTTCCTGATAGTATACATTATGTAGAGCCCTTGGGATACAAATTAGATTTTGGGTGTGAAATGATTATTAAATTAGTATGTGCATTGCTTATGGTACACACAAGCAGAGAGAGAGAGAGAGAGAGAGAAACGAGAATAGAAGAGAAGAGAAAGTGGCAGAGCAGACATGTCTGTCTATATTATGAGTGTGTGTGTGTGTGTCTGTGTGTCTGTGAGTGTGCGTGCGTGCATGTGTGTGTGTGTGTGTGTGTGTGTGTGTACATATTGTTATTTCTGCACTGAGTGAGCAGTGAATCAGCTCCATAATGGAATCACTAAATGTGCAAAGGCTCATGGGAGAACAGTAGGGTGTGCCTGAGCCTACGCCAGTTATTTCTCATTGCTGCGGCCCACCCTTTCTCAAACAGTAATGCCAGAACAGTATACACATAAACTCAAAACACTGCACCTTAATCAGTAAACCTGTTCGAACAGGACATTAAATTATTTTTATTACTTAATAATACTTGTAGAACACTATGAAATGTATTGTACAACTGAAGTAGTCTAAATCTATGAGTGACATGGCCATGTTCTTCTGCTTTCTTGCTGATCCAAATATAAATGATTGTCATGCTGTATGTTGTCGCTGTTCTTTTTTATGAGATTGTTAAGAGAATTATTCACTTTAGCAGAAATATATTATCTCTCTAATTGTTATACACTGTTCAAGCCATAGTCACAGTAGCAATAATCTTGTAATGTCTACTGGCTTCTAAAACATTATTTATTTTGGCAGAATGGCAGAAGGCACTGTGACGGTGGCCGAGGTGGAGATGGCATTCCAGAAGTTTGCCGTCCACGGAGACACGAAGGCAACGGGCAAGGAGATGAACGGGAAGAACTTTGTGAAGATATGCAAAGACTGCAAGATCATCGATGGGAAAAATGTCACTAGCACCGACGTGGACATCGTCTTCAGCAAAGTGAAGTGAGGCAATTCACCTTATTGCATTTGTAGTGGTGATGCATGGTGTCAGTTTGACTGTCAAGATGCATATTAGAGCAAATCCACATAATATTTCCCTGTGACACATACTGGAAAAAACCTTAAATATCTTTAATTAAAATCCAAATGTCAATCATTGTGGTCCAAAGAATCAGTGACATAGTGAATTGATTACTCTGTCTGTCTGTCTTTATGTCTCTCTCTCTCTCTCTCTCTCTCTCTCTCCTCTCTCCTCTCTCTATGTCTGTGTGTGTGTGTGTGTGTGTGTGTGTTTCTACATGTGTCAGGGCGAAGACTGCTCGTGTGATCACATTTGAGCAGTTCAAGCAGGCAATGACGGAGTTGGCTCCGAAGCGCTTTAAGGGGAAGGGCCAGGAAGAGGCCCTGCAGCTCATCTACGGCCTCATGGCAGGCAAAGAACCCGCCAATGTAGGAGTGACGGTCAGTATCAGCCAATCAAAACCGGCATACAGACATCACAATCAGTTTATGGTTCAACATCACTGACCCATGACCTAGTGCTCCCATGCCATATTCACCATACTGTTACCATATTTTTTCTCTACAGGCTTTGTGGATGTCACTGTAAGTGTTTCTCCCTAGGGGACGCTGTGGCGCAAGTGGTTCCAGTGTCCACGGGGACTGGGTTTGAGTCCGGCCCGGGTCATTTGCCGATCCCACTCCATCTCTCTCTCCCACTCGCTTCCTGTCACATTAAAGGCATAAAAAGCCCCCCAAAAATGTGTTTTAAAAACGTGCTCCTCTCTAGTCTACTGTCACATCGTCTCTGTCTCTCTGTCTTGCACTAACCCCCCTGCAGAAAGTAGCGAAAGCGGGAGCAGTGGACCGGCTGACGGACACCACGAAGTTCACGGGCTCCCACAAAGAGCGCTTCGACGAGTCCGGCAAGGGGAAGGGCAAGGTGGGCCGAGAGGACATCCCTGACTCCAGCGGCTATGTGGGGTCCTACAAGGGCCAGGGCAGCTACGACAGCAAGGTCAAACAGGACGAATGAAGGACAAGAAAAAAGAAAGAGAGCCGAAAAGCGGGAGAGGAAAGGATAGAGAAGAGGAGAGCAGATAGATGTGAATAGAGGAGAGAAGTGAAAAGCAATGTTGTAATGGAAAGATTTCAGATGACAGATTGTATCCTTTATGTGCATTTGAACAAATGTTACATTGATGTACTCTGTGTAGCTGTGAAGAAGGCTCTGTTTGATGCATTTCCATAGAAGCAAACTCAACCAGCACTAACAACTAACCACACTAACCTCACTCCAACCCCTCCATCTCTCTCTTTCTCTGTCTGTCTCTAACTACACTGGAACTTTTATGCTAGCGGGTCTCTCTGTTGCACTTCAGACGCTTGTGTTAAAAGACCCCTGTGGTTGTACTGTATGTGTCCCGGTGCCTTAGCTACTACTTGCAATTACTACAAAATGCCTTACTCTCCAAAATGAACCCCTTAGCTGTCCCTGCAACTATCACTGCCTCCTAGGTGCATGTATGGCTGTGTGACTGGTGCAATGAGATACACATAGTAATAAAACATTTAACGTTTAATAACAAAGTCATATTTAATAATAAAATGAGCGACAGAAAAGGTCAAGCAGATGGTGAACTGGACAAGGGGTGTCTTTTGAGTGGAAGATGAAGTGAGAGCTCAAGAGGGACGAAGAGGCAGATGGCACTTTCTCTCCTCCCTCTCTCTCTCTCTGGTCCTTTTCTCTCTCCCTCCCTCCCTCCATCTTTCGGATGTGAAAGTGATTGTTCTTTTGCCTGAGTGTGTGAAGGCGCTCTGTCTTGTTTAGGAGTGTCAGGTACTGCCATCTCTTACAGAAATCTGTGGAAAGAAAGAAAGTCTCAAATAAAGTGATTGCAGAAAAAAATATTCAATGAGGGGCTGTTTTTATTAAGTGCATGCAAACACACACACATTCTCTCTCTCTCTCTCACACACATTGATGTGTTCATACTCCAGCCATGCTTTCATACACCAGACACCCTAGACTTCACATCTGAAATAGGACCATAATCTACTTTCGCTGTCTCACACTTTATCTGGTCCACTTCTTCTCTGTTCCTCTGGTATTGGTCTATTGTCCCTGGTCTTTTCTCCCCTCAGTAATCAAGCTCCTGGGGTGAGGGAAACGGACCAAAAACAGCGCACAAAACAACAATCTCCCAAAAGGCTGGACAGCTTAAGTGTCTGCTATTACACATTTATCGGTTATATCAGACCTGACATATTGTACATGGCGGACAGATTAGCCCATAATGCGTTCACAATGGAAGGGTGGGGTGCTCTGGTCAAATAAATAAGGGACTCCAAGAAAAACTTCATCTCACTGACTGGAGACTACAGTACCTTCAGATATTTGGGCGACATCTCTGTGTTGTCTGGAGACAACACTGAGACTTCACCGAGACAAACCAGGGGCAGGAGAGATGAAAGGTAGGAATATGGGCACCAACACAAACAAGCTCCACCATTTGATGGGTGTTGCATTTGGATATGATACTCCCAAAACGTATGAAAATGTGATTTTTATGTGGTTACTTTTAAAGTATTAATCTGCTTCCATTTACTGATGTAATATATTTACATAAATAGATTGAGACATAATTATTCCCATAGGGAACTTGTTGTTCACGTCCTTCTATACCCTCCTAATCTATTTAGTACAGCGCCTTTGAGAGTTCCTCTGATTTTGTAGCACAGTTTAATGACTGTATAAATGTTTTTGCTCCAAGGCACAGCTTTTGTTGTTCTGGCTCTGTTTGGGTTGGCACTGGGTCGGGACACCCGGACCTACTCCTGGCACGGCCCTGGAGCAACACCACCACCTGTGCCGGATAACTGTAAGTGAGAGGAGAGTTCAGTGGCTTACACTCAGCATGGATTCTGGGACAGGACAGATAATCTGTATATTATTAAATATGTTATATATATGGAAATATACTTTATAATTTCAGTATGCTGTAGTTTCACAGAGTGTGTGTGTGTGTTTGTGTGTGTGTATGTACATCCATGAAAGTGTATTATGTCCACACACAGTTCTAATGATATTCCCCTTACACTTGCTCAAGTTTTTGAGGAACATATGATTGTGTTAATGTATATTTTGTTCACAGCCTTATGTGTACTGTTTTGCTATTACATATCCATTTCTATGCCTCACCCATAGGCTGTAGGGTGCGTGTGTTTAGTGTCTGTTCTCATCTCTCCCTTTCTCACCCTAGTGTGCTTGACTGACCCGATGTCCTGCAGCTGCTGCCTAATGCAACGGCGAATGTGGCAGATGCAGCAGCACTTCAACTCTAGCGTTACGGACCTGCAGGAGAGGCTGAACAAGACCCAGAACATCCTCAACAGCTACAAGGGTGAGGGCTGACACCACACCGGGAACTTTCCTTTGGAACGCTTCTTCATGTGTGTGCTTGTGTGTGTTGTTGCATGTAGATATACGTGATTGTCTGTGTGTGTGTGTGTGTGTGTGTGTTTCCCCTGTATCCTATGTAGAAGCCCCATAGCCTACACACAAATCAATCAATCAATTAATTAATTAATCAATCAATCAGTCAATCTAAGAAAAGAATCTGACTTAAAAAGGCTTGCATATTTTAGCCTCTGTGAAATCTCTGGTTTGGTGCCAATGTCTCTCACTAGCTTCTCAACACTGTCCTAAATTGTACATGAGGCACTATAATAAAATAGGTAGAAAATAGGTAGAAAAAAACTCGCACACCAGAAAAAAGCTCCAATTGAATGTGTGCACACTAAATGATCAATGGGAGCTTTTCTGTTTATGTGAATTATTTGTCTACCTGATGTTTCTGACATTTATTTTGACTCTGATTCATGTGATTTCTCACATTCTACTACCTGAAAAAAAAGATGAAGGCACTTTTAGAAGCAAGAGAGCACTGTATGTGTTCTGTGGTTGGTCACTGTGTCGTTAACTGTCCTTAGAGAGCCGCACTGCATTCTCCGTGGCGTTGACGGACTGGCGTCGCTGTGTGGGCCCGTCCCGGACTGAGATCGACGTGGCCTACCAGGCGGTCTTCCTGAACATGGGCGTGGCGTACGACACCAGGACCGGCGTGTTCACCGCGCCACACTCCGGCATCTACAGCCTGGCCGTGACGGCGTTCAGCGACGCCGGCTCGCCCGGCTCCCTGCTGGCCGCCTGTGTGCAACTGAGTCGCAACGGTGTGGCGCTGGCCGGTCTGCAGGAGAAGAACCACGAGGACCAGGAGGACACGGCCAGCGTGGTCCTCACGGTGCAGCTCCGCGCTAGGGACCGCGTGTCTGTCAGGCTGCTCCCTGGCTGCTACCTGTGTGATGACCAGAATCACTACAACACCTTCAGTGGCTTCATGCTCTACACAACAGAATAGAAACACACTCACACACTCACACACACACACACACACACACACACACACACACACACACACACACACACACACACACACACACACACACACACACACACACGCGCACAAATTCTCATAATGTATTTTGCCCCAAATTAAAATCTAATCATAGGTATCCAAGGTATTTTAGCAGAAATAAACTTTCATTTGAAAAAAAAAAAAGTCTTGTTTGAATTTTACCTTTCTAACATTAAACTATAGGGTCATGTGAGAGGATATACAATCCTCCAACTAACTTGATAACTTAATCAAGCAAACAGGCCAAATATTACTGTCAGACATCTCCACAGCTGCACAGTGCTGCTTCACAGCTTCCCCGGCTCTATATCTAATCATGTTAAGCAATGTCCTGAAACACAATGACTCCTTTATCAGTGGGCAAGCCAGCTGATGTCATAGTGACTCTGATATGCTCCATAATAAGAACCGAAAAATCTCGCCTTTCCACATAAAGCAGCGCTCACAGGATCAGGTGATATGCTCTTTCATGCTATGGCCACTCCCTTCACCTAAGACTGATTTAGATACTGATAAGCCACTTCTGAAATTGATCTTGCATGCAGACAGCTCACTAACCCATAAAGGACAATGGACATGAACCATCTACCTCAACGGTGCCCGGTAGATTTTCGAAACCTATGTGAATATGGAAACCTATGTGAACCTATGTGAATATGGAAACCTATGTGAACCTATGTGAATATGGTAGTTTGAACGTAATTTCACATTTACACCAACCATTCTTAAAGACGGACTCCAGCAGTTTATTACACCCCTGCATCCCTTCTCTGTTCCTCTAAAGTTGTTGAAGTTGTTGCCTGCTTATTTAGAAATATTATAAAATATTGCAGAAATCATATGGGCATGTTAACAAGGTTAGAATTTTGATATTCAGAGGTGGTCTTTAAACATTAAAATCCCAATTAAAATATTCAATAGTAGGCCTATTTCAGAACAGCAGCAGTCACCTTCATCCTTTTTTCAGAGAATACAGACAAGAAGAGAGCAAGAGCAAGAGCAAGTAACAAGTGAGCAAGAAATGACGCAGTACATAATTTATTTCAGTGGACTGGGACAGAGAGTGAGAGATTATGCTCAGAATGAGCCACACCTTATTTTAGAGAAAGGGAAATTAAATTGGGTCTTAAAGGTAAAACAGGATTAAGATGCTTCATTAATTACTCTCCTGTTCCTCCCTGAATCGGATTTTAGGCTCGGTGGTTATGGTGATGTTGACGTCACAAAATGAGACTAAATGCACCTTCCACTGGAGTTACACAACGTTCCTCCCGTCCAACACACACACACACACTCATGTTTAACCTGAGAACAACGTACAACAGTGTAGGTGTTAGCTGTCCTCTAAACTAGGCCTCCCATTGAGGTCTCAGTCTATTCCAGGTGAAATGCTATACCATAGGGATGGACTGTAGTCCCTTATTAAAGTAAAATACTCTCCGCTCTGATCTTATCACTCTGTCCATTCTGACTTCACTGACCCAGTAACACTAATAATGCACACATGCAAGGCCTATTCCCAATGGGTTCTGTCAGCTTTATTTTATTATTATTACTATTATTATGATTATTATTATTATTATTAATAATACTAATAATAATAATAATACTAATAATAATAATAATAATAATAATAATATAATTGTTCAAATTATTAGTATTGTTATAACAATTAGTATTTGTATTATTATTGCAACTAACATAACTATAGCTTATTGTTATTTTTCAAACACACCTCCCACAACTGTAGTGTTGTTTTCTTCCTCTAAAACCCATCCATCTATCAACATCTCTAAAAGATCATCTGATCCCCATCTCTGAAGACTGCCCTTTATAAAACAATAACAATACTAGTGTAATCTTCATAATCTCCTCAGGCACTCACAAACTGCTAGAATCCCTCTGGAGAGGCCTTTGGGGGTGAGGAGCACTGGTATAATGGACTGGCGGTCTCTGTGGGGATACCCTCCACCCAACCTAATGAGAACATGAGAGCGAGAGGTGAGACGACCATGGGGTCTGGTCATGACAAACCCCCAGAATAAAACCAGCAGGTGGACAGGACCCGTCCGTGTACCGTCCTGCTCAGGCCAGCAGTGTGATTGTCAGTAAGCATCCTTGCTGTGGGTGTAGAGCCGGGAGCCTGTCAAGTTGGAGACTGAGTATAGACCTATATTCTGTGGCCATTTCCGCTGTAGCTAGCGTGACTGGTAATGCCTGTGTATGTGCATGGGTAGAAGAGTGACTGAGTGAGTAAATGAACTAGGCTCCAATAACTTACGAGGAGTCAGTTAGAGATCTGGAATTTGGGAAGGTTTGTCTTTGACTTCTGAAAAGAAGACGAGTGGAAAAGAGAAGAGAGTTAAAGAATCTGCTATCATTGTGGTAAGGTCCCTCCTAAAATATACAACTATTATTCTCATATTCTAGTGTCACTGCGACATGAACATCTGTCTTTACATCTTTTTAATCTTTTCATCGAGAACAACATAGGCTTATATCTCTTTTGTTGAGGTTTAAAAAAGATGAAAAACTATTTGTGCATACATTTCTATTAATTAATTAATTTACTGTCTGTATTAATGAAAATGGGAAATTTATCTTAGCAGCCTAAACTGAATTAAGAAAATTGGAAACTGAATAACTAATAACTAGACTGCATTTCCGGCGGGAACTGCGAAAGTGTGCTTGCCCTGGTCCGGTCAGCAACGTGAGCAGACAGTGGCATACGCTATGCTGAACCTGGCTTGATCCAGGCATTGTAACGGTGCCTTTCAGTGTTGGAGCAGTGGCAATATCCCAAAAGCTCTAGGAGAGGGCTATTCAACTATTGGCTTACTGGGTTGAATGTGATTCGTTGGATTTTACCTTTGGCCTGCCTTCTCGAATTTAGCTTCTATGACTGAGATCAAATCAATAAAATAAAATGACAGCAGTGATTGGCTGCAAAAATAAATAATGTCACGTGTCTTGTGCCTCTCAAACTGGGCTATCAGGTAACCTACAGAGGAATTGAAATTATGAAATATGACCAAGGCATTAAAAGCTACTTGTTTGTCAGGATACTTTTCACTGATTTATTTTAAAAATATGAGCTATGAGTGTGAATGTTATATATTCCATCCCACAAATTATGTTTTACTGGTTTATTTGACAAATAATCTATATGGATTTGCTCTATAAAGACCGTATGTCTGTTTGGGATTGTTTTGTGAGCCTGGGGTTGTTTTGAGAGCCTATTGATGTAGCCTATCTCAGAATAAAGGAATACTTCATATTACTCTAAACCACCGTCTGTAAATCAACTGTATACTACTGTCTACATTGCACTATATTTCTTGACCTGTCTCTGTATGTTTCATCACCTTTCTATACTTTGCCTCACATTGCAACACAGCTCAGATCTTTGGTTGCTATGAAGGCCAGTCGTTCTAAATGGATGGTTGCTATGGCCAAAGGCCAGTTCTATCTCTGCCGTTGTCAAGCGGTAGTGTTAATTTTGTCACCTATTTTTAATTTAGTCTTAGTCTTAGTCTTGTGACGAAATGTCCTTTTTAGTCTTTGTCATATTTAGTCATTGAAATATCATTTTTGTTAGTCAAGTTTTAGTCAACTAAAAGTCTCGTAATTTTAGTCTAGTTTTAGTCAAAAGAAAACTAAAGCTATCTTAGTCAGTTTTAGTCAAAACATTTCAGTCTTTTTTTATAACAAATTATTTCAGTCAGTCAGTATGTTTACATGCACAGGTAAGTCGAGCTACAGTTATAGCTCGGCTGGGATTTGACCATAGACGGTAAAAGATTTGACTGGACCACTGTCATGATCTTCGTGAGACCAGTGTTTCACAAAAGTGTGGTCCGGGGACCACTGGTGGTCCGCAGTTATCCCAAGTGGTCCACGAGCAGACCTGGTAAAATATAATATAGATGAGTTGTTTGCAATATTGAACCAACTTGTATGTAAATTCAAACAGTTCTACAACACTGTCTATGTCAGATATGCCAGTTTAAATCATATGAATCCTCTGACACAATTAAGCAAAGTGCAAAGACAATAAGCAAGGTGGTTCAGTGAGTATTGTGTAGGCTAATATACTGCTAGGTCTATTTTTAATTGTTTTTTAGCTAGGTAGTCCGTGCATTTCTTTTTTATTGATTAGTTAAGTGGTCCTTCATCTGAAAAAGTTTGAGAAACACTGTCTTAGACTCAAGTATGAATGTTTACTCCGCCACGCTAGATGGCAATATGCGCCCAAATGCAACACAAACTCTCTATCTTAACTAACTTGCTAGCGAACTTTCCATATTAGCTTACTTGCTAGCAAACTTTGCATCATCAGTGTAACTAGTTAAATAGTTGACATTACTTGCTGAAAATTTTCGTATGGACATTCTGGGGGATGTTAATCTGTATATGTATGAGAGAAGCTTCAGCTTCTGGGTATGTAGCATTGTGGCCTAATGCCTAGGTAGTTAGCTTGCTAACTCTGGCAGAAATCTCCGGTGTTCTTGTTCCATGTAGTTTCGTACAGGGTTGCAGCAGAGAATGTCTAGTTGCAGCAACAGCACGTAGACTAGCCTACAGGAAAGCTGCTGCGCATGAACCATGAACTCATTCGGAATATTTTGAAAACGTAACAGCTATTCTGGCTTCTCATTTTTTAGACGAAAATGAAGAGAGATTTTATCTTAGTTTTTATTTCATGCAAAACATTTTAGTCAACAATAATGCATCTTAAGATAGTCTTAGTCAGTGTTTCAGGACATTAGTGCAGTCTTGTCATCGTCTCGTCTTAGTCATGGAAAAAAAGGTTGTTGACGAACATTTTTTCTCTAGTCTCGTCTGACGAAATTAACACTATCAAGCGGGCATATAGTAGAATTCTGATTAACCTTATCTTATTTAAAACATCTCTATTTTACTTATCCCACTTCCATACAGTGGGTCCCATTAAGAAGTGGCCACTTCATTCGCTTACCACCGTGATTCACACAGCAGCATTAATAAATTAATCTGTCACCATATGCCATGACTCATTATGTCTGTAACGTTAACTGTATAAAACACTTACTTTCATAAAGGACGCACACCATCCAGCACATGGAAACCGATATTTTTAGGTTCTTGGCCACAAACTCAAAACGCGTGTCTCTCTGACCCTGTTCTAGAATCTTTGCTCTGAAGGCTGTGTTGCTAAGGCAACATCAAATAAACGAAATGATAGTCTTTCAGTATTAAATGTGTAATGCGTGTGATTCGAATGGATGTGTGTGGTTTGCAATTAGAATAAACAAGAAATAACATTTCCAATAATTTCCCATGATAAATTACATAATATTTGCACCTTCCTTACTTGGGAATCTCACACATTATTTCAAGTAGGCTACACTAGTGAAATGTAATACAACGTTGCCACCTAGCGTTCAGATAGTTCTAGGCTATTTAACATTAACGTGACATTGATTGTTTATTCTTTCGTCAACTCCATGCTTTTAGGAAAACAATCTTTTTATCATAGTACCCTCTTCAATGAGCGATTACCAGCTCGTTTTTGTAACAGAGATAGCTGTTTATTATCCCTAGATTTACAGAAACACCTATTCATATTAATACGTAGCCTATGGAGTGCTGCCGACCACTGTTCATTACGGCCCAGAATGCCTTGCATGTCTTTACAACAAAACAACACAGTAAAACCTAAATGCCCGTAAACATATGCATTTGCATACTTGTAACATTTTTAATAATACTCTCCCATCATGATATTTAACAATAATGAAAAATTTAATTTGAATACCGTCAATGTGAAAACAACTCTATTATGTAAGCTATAGATAGCTACTGTTCTCCTTACCAGTTCAGTACGTAAGTCCATACTATCCCATGGCAGAGCAAGAATTTCATGATTGGGCAAGGTTGCCTGGAGACATTGTGACTGCTCTGAGACATTGTGCATACATGGAAGGCATTGTGATAGAAGGTGAATGGTGTGAGTTACCAAATACCCGCGGGTGGTTTGCCAAATGATGGAAACTTTTGGAATATTTCTTTTTTTTTTTTATGCACCCTCACACTGTAGTCCCCAGTTCATATACAAAATTTGGTATCGATATGTGACAGTGTTCCTGAGATATGGACGACTTCCTGTTTCGGAGCTTCGCCGCCGATTTCGTTTGGCTGTGACGGGCAAACGCTTTCGAAAATCAAAAATCCTTCCACTAACATTTGTGAGGCTTGGTCCAAGGATAATGTACGTCAAGTTTAAGTGGCTTAGGACCAAATTTGTGACCTGTGAAAATTTAGTTTAAACTTTCTGTTCAATCCAATATGGCGGACGAACGGCACGCCCACCTGACGTCATCTTCGCGACCAACTTACACCGGTACTGACCGGACGTTTTAAAGTTGGAACGGTGTCTCTGTCTCAAAGGGCCTAGGCGCTAGGGCTGACAAAAAATTAGGGAGACGGGAAAAATAATAATAAAACTTAAGAAGAACAATAAGTGTGCTGCTTTGCAAGCACACTTAACTACACAAAAATGTTAGGTTGATGGATACCACAGTTATGTAAAATACTCTCTCCTCTGTGTCCTGCATGTTGTCATTGTAGTGTGTACGTCTGCAGCCTGCTCTGAAGAAAGATGGGAGCTGACATGGCGCACCTGGGCCTCTTGGTGGTGCTGTGGGCGTGTGTAAGAAACTCCATCTCCATGGCCTCGGACTTGAGAGAGGCAGCATGTAAGGACACACACAAAGGCACACACACAGCATTCACATCCTTTTACAGCTGTTTTCCGTCAAAATAGTGTTATATTGTAAAGTAAACTGCCAAGGGATTGTGATCACTCTTCCCATTTGGGAGAACATTCAGATAGTATTCTCTAGAGTCTCTCCCTCCCACCATTGTGTTTTGTGTTTCCCCTAAACAGGAAGCATTTGTCTGCCTTTGTGCCTTTGTCCTTTGAAACCTGTTGTTTACCTTTGCTGTATATGTCTCCTTACCTTTCTTTGGTACTTCTTCCTTATCTTTACTTATATGGCACTCTTGCCTCTTTCTGTCCATTATCTTCCCTGTCCTTTTGGTGTATTTTCTATGACTGCATGTTGTCTTTCTTTCTTTCTTTCTTTCTTTCTTTTTTTCTTTTCCGTGATGCCTTAATTCCCCGCTCCTCTCATCCTTACATTCCTTCCTTTGAACGCCACGACTCATTACATTTGGCTGACGCATTTTAAACCAAAGCCACTTACATCATGGTAAACAGTTTAAAGCTTTTTAAAACAATTCTCCCAACAATTCTAGAACAATTCAAAACAATTTAAAAGGTAGAGTACAAAAACAACAAGTGCATCAGTGAGTGCTGCTTTTTTCAGGGTTCCCACACCTTGGTTAAGATCAAATTCAAGGACCTTTCAAGGAAAACTGTCTGTATTAATGAAAATGGGAAATTTATCTTAGCAGCCTAAACTGAATTAAGAAAATTGGAAACTGAATAACTAATAACTACACAAAAATGTGTAGTGTAGTCAAGGACTTTCCAGGCCCAATATCCTTAAATTCAAGGACCTAATGTGTCGATAAATTTCAAGCGTGGGCATGGTTAAACCATGTTACCTCAACAGACCAAGGATACCTTGTCGCAGTTTTCTTTTATTTTTGGTCATATGACAGATGGTAGGCATATTCTATTTTTCATGTTTGTATTTTGCATAAAACTGAGCTGAAATAAACTTGTCCTAAACAAGTTAAACTCGTTACCATGAACCTGTCAGTTTATTCATCAGAATGTTAAATTAAATATTTGGGCAACAAACACTACACGCGGGAAACACGCAGAAATCATGCTGGCCGTGTACATGTTAATAAGCGGAATTGTACGGAATTGTATGGATTTTTTTCCTCAAAAAGAAATTCAAGGACTTTCAAGGACCTCAATTTATTTATGTCTCTTTTCAAAAACTTTCAAGGGCCTTGAATTATTTTTTTCAGATTCACAAACTTTCAAGGATTTCAAGGACCCCTGGGAACCCTGTTTTTTACAGTTAAGTGTCAGTTCTAGTCAGGTGATAAGTGTTAGAATTAGCAAGGCTAGTTGAAAGTAGTGCTACGAGAGGAGATATTCTCTGAAGAACTGAGTCTTCAGGAGTTTTTTGAAGATGGAGACGGATGTCCCTGCTCTAGCAGGAACTGGTAGCGCGTTCCACCAATGAGGAACAACAGACTCTTCTAAGATGTGATGCTAGGCTGATGGTGTGTGATGGGATGTGATGGCCATATTGTACAGATCTGTGAAAATGACTGATGACAATAGACTAACTTCCCTCTCTCTCTCCACCCACAGTGCAGGTGAGCGGCTGCTGCTGTGCTGCACGGGACTTCTTTAACCTGGAGGAGCGCGTCTTCACACAAATGATGGGCCAATGGGAAGCCCTGAAGCAGCTCAATGGCCAGATTCAGGCACTTGCAGGTACAGTTGCCACTGACAGCCACTCTGCCAAAGGAAATGTCACAGTTTCTGAAATAATAGTAATATTAGTTTAATAGTATTATAATGTAATAGTATTACTCAACAAATCACATACATGATAGACCGCACACACTGTAGATCTATACTCTGGTCTCCACTGATATACACCTCTTGGTATCTGTTATGATGGTTATGTTACAAGGCTCTACATGGATTATGATGGAGTATGATTCAGAGTTAAAAGACGTTATTGTAGGCTACTACAATACTACAACTAAATAAAAATACAAAGTGATTATAGTGTAGTACAAAGCAGTAGAACAAAAGTATAATTCTGAATAAATGCTGTATGAAAACCTATTGCTATAGCACTTAAGCTAGGTGTAAATTGTGGTTTTATTCAGGAAGCTTTAACTGATGTGGGCTTCTTGCTCAGTTCCTGCTGTGCTTCAAAAGTTATCCTTATTATGACCGCCGCGCAGCGCATGCCCAAATTTCCGTCAATGATTCCCGGGACACTGAAAGACCGGGGTACACGAAACTTGGTGGACATGTAACCCCACATGGATAGCATGGAACCATCGTTTTTCGTTTTGATCTGTAGCCCCCGCTGAATTGGACCCCCGAAAGGAGGGTAGGGCAGACACAGTTTTCTGTGAATATCTCGAAAACCGTAGGGTTTAGGAGGACCTTTTTTTTTTGTATGTTGATCTCAAGGGGCCATGTCAACTCATTCCATAACCACTCATTTCATGTATAGCGCCACCTAGTTAAACACAAAAAAGTAAAAATGAGGTGGTGTAATTGAAGGTATCTGTGACCTAACATAGTCAAAACTGCACGAAATTGGAAGTGTAGGATCATTATGACACCCTCTGTATGCACGCCAAGTTTTGTGGAATTCCGTTCATGGGGGCCACACAATAAATTAATTTATGTTACTATACACCAACTGGCCTGTAGGTGGCGGGAGACAGTTTTCTGTGAATATCTCGAGAACCGTAGGGCCTAGGGAGGTCCACCTTTTTTGTATGTTGGTCTTAAGGGGGCATGTCAACCCATCCCATTACCACTTATTTCATGTATAGCGCCACCTAGTTAAAAATTAAAAAGCAAAGAATTAGGTGTTTTCATCACAATATCTCTGGCTGACAAGGTCAAAACTGCACGAAATTAAAAGTGTAGGATCATTATGACACCCTCCGAATGCATGCCAAGTTTTGTGTACTTTTCGGTCAATGGGGGCCCTACAATAAAATAACTTATGTGTACATTTAGTGGCGTACACCAACAAGGATTCGGACACTGAAAGACCGGGGTACACAAAACTTGGTGGGCATGTACCCCCACATGGATAGCATGGAACCGTCATTTTTCGTTTTGATCTGCAGCCCCCCCGCTGGACTGGACCCCCCGAAAGGAGGGTAGGGCAGACATAGTTCTCTGTGGGCAGACACAGTTCTCTTTTATGGTATGTTGGTCTCAAGGGCCCACATCAACCTGGCTCATAATCACTCATTTGTGATTTGCACCCCCGGTAAAAATGAAAATGCAATATTATTCTGCTTTAATCGCCCTATCTTCAGTTAAGATGTTCAGAACTGCACCAAATTTTATGTGTATTGACCTGGCATTCTCTGGGGTCTGGGGGTATGCCAAGTTTAAGTAAATTTCATCCATGGGGGGGTCTAAAAATTAGGTTATGTGTACATTTAGTGACTGTACACTCATTGGCCTGTAAATGGCGGTGCACACATATAAACATGCACACACACAGGCACCCACATACTATCGGTATTAGAGCGGCCGATACATAATTACAAATTCAGTAGGATCAAAAAGAAAGCCAAAATAAATATTCATCATCATCATCATGGCTGCATTTTCAGTATTGGCGATAAGTAGTCGTTTGTCCACTAGATGGCGCATCGTTGCAGTGAGACGTAATTTTGTTGGAAGTTAAAAGTGGGTTGGGGAAAAACAATGGACACTTCCTACAAGGACTGTAATTTACACTTGGCGAACATCTAATAAGGACAGGGCGATGTTCACATGAAGTGTAATTCCCATTTCTTCTTGAAGCGAAATAAATCTGAGGATGTTTATCGGACATGCTTGGTTTTACTGCAGGTACGTTAATCTTGTAATATCAATAAGGACCTAGGTAATGTTACCGTTAGCGTTGGTTGAGTGATGGAGGCCCATTTGATTGATTGCATTTGTAGAAAACTATAAATGCGGTTATACCAAACAAATTGATAGCAGCACTGTTTGTATCTTTCGACTGTCATTTATTGCACGTGCTACACAATCATTCTGTGCAATGGAAGATTTACCAATGTTACACGGTCTGATACAGTTTTGCCTATACATCGTGAGACTGAGGCGCCTGTTTATTTTGTTTTAAGTGCGTGCAGGGTGTGAGAGGGGAATCGATGTGCTTTGATTCCAGCTTGGTAGTTGTAGTCTGTGAAATTAAAAAAGCACGGTGTGTGAAGTATCCAAACAATGACACCTTCATTTCATTATGGCTGCTTTTAGCAACACACCTTAAGCTACTGTGTAGTGGGTCCCATTTAGAAGTGGCTACTTCATTAACTTTCCTTGACTCATGGAGCTGCGTGAATGTTATTACAACTTTTAAGCCCGCGATATGGCAGTTTAAGTCCGCTTGATACTGTAAATTAAGTAAGCCATTGGTTTCCAAAGGAGATTTTATTTGTGTCGCCAGCATAGCCTATTGACAGTTTATGTTGTAAATAGGCCTACCTTATAATCCTACCTGTAGCTTAGGGAAGCTAACAGCTTTCTATTAGGATCTAGTTTGTTAGTTACAGTTTTGTCATAACTCATGCATTTTTGCATTTAGAATAGCCAGAGCGTGTATATCTCAATCTGAAAATTAAACAATATCGGTGCCTATGGACTAGGCTGGGTGAACCCAGCCTGATCTGCCCATATTTATTTTTGATTTCTTAAAAGATAGAGCTTGGTCTGATGAAAGCCAGACTAGCCATGGACCTCAGTTACACAATGCAAGGGAACATGAATCAGCCTATATTTGCAGACGAACAATAACGGACAAAAGCTCTTCAACTTTGGCCCGTTAAAATGTGTATGAACAGTCTAGCGGCGCATTTCATCAAGGCCCATTTGGACATGTCAGTTATTTGCACCACTGGTTAGATGTAAAACAGCATTTCGTTTCAGACTACTGTTACTTAATTTGTGCATTAACAATAACGTTTCAGACTACTGTTACTTAATTTGTGCATTGACAATAAAGTATTACATGAACTAAAGATGACTAAAATCTTATGTAGAAGAAGAAACATTCACAAAAAAATCCATCCATCCAAAATGACCTTTGTTTTGATAGCTGTTGAAAACGGCATGGAACTGACAGAGATGTTTTTGTTTATAAATACATAAAAAAAAAATAAAAAAATAAATAAATAACATTATGCTGATACCTTTTGCTTTTCCCAAATACAATGTAGCCTACAGGTGTAAGTGACCTTTCATCAATCCAGTTGCAATGGATGAACTGTGATGAACTGCCCTACTTGTGATTGTTTAGAGATTTTAAAGGTTTTATAACAATGCTACATCTTCTTTGGCTATTCTACAATCTATTCACCTTTTCAGCACCAGTAGGCTACTTTCTGTGCAGCCGCACACACACACTCAGGCATGCCAAACAAGCATACACAAAAGTTTCAAGAGTGGGGGATGGAGTAAAATATGGAGACAAATTGAAGTGTGATTTATTTTCGCGGAATGGATGTACAGGACTGAGCGGCGGTCATATTTTGTACCGCTATGCGGTACATCTAGTTTTTCTATGCACCTACAGCCGTTAGAACCTACTTACACATCTCTGTGCTCTTTCTCGGTTAGAACCTACGTACACATCTCTGTGCTCTTTCTCCGTTAGAACCTACTTACACATCTCTGTGCTCTTTCTCCGTTAGAACCTACTTACACTCGTCTGTGCTCTTTCTCCGTTAGAACCTATTTACACATCTCTGTGCTCTTTCTCCGTTAGAACCTACTTACACTTGTCTGTGCTCTTTCTCCGTTAGAACCTACTTACACATCTCTGTGCTCTTTCTCCTTATCTGTCCTCAGAGGGCAGGCAGGTGGCGTTCACTGCAACGCTGACCCCCATGACCAGCTGTTTCGGACCTTTCACAGTCGGCGTACCGATCCCCTACAGGGAGGTCTCCCTGAACTCTGCCAGTGGATACAACCCCGCTCTCGGTACCAGTGTGGTGCACTTACAGTACTCAGACACATTTGAGATCAAGCCGCTAAATAAATATAAGCATTTGCTCAATAAATGTAAACAATGATCAGTTCGATCTACTTGTGAACTATGGATGCATACCAGACAATTGATCATGATCCTGATCTAAAATAACTCAATGTACTGCCAGAACCTGCCCTGCACACAACAGCATGGCTGAGCCCCATCCTAGATGACTTGAGCCTGTCCAGCTCCACAGCTCCTGCAGTAACAGCTACTGGGACATTGTTTTCTAATCTCATACACTGATCTCCTGATTGCATACACTACACTGCATGCTGTACTATTAGTGTAAGTGGATTGCCTTCCAGACACATGTGTGTCAGTGCACGGCTTCCACTTCCACTAACAACTGACTCTGTGTTTATATTTATTAGAATAGTTTAACTCGACACACACACACACACACACACACACACACACAAGCCGTGCACTGACACACATGTGTCTGTGTGTTGTGTTCTGCAGGTGTGTTCACAGCCCCGTGGGCTGGAGTCTACTCCTTCTCCTTCACGGTGTACTCTGACGTCGGCTTGGTGGGTGAGCGGCTGTACCACCGTGTCATGCTGATGCAGACACTGTGCTGCTGACCCTGGCGCCCGGAGGCCAGGTGTACATGACGCTGCAGTCGGGCCTTATCGAAGCTTAATTTTTCCAGCTCGCAAGCCAACGGAGAGTTGCTAGACTAGCCCGGGCAGCAAATTAAATTTGCTACCGCTAGGGTGCGTCTAGATTTCTAGGCTATGGGCTGCCTACAGAGACCGGGTATTTTCACAGTGAACTTACAGAATGGGCAGCAAGCGGTCATGAGGAGATTATTGCTGAATGTGACAAAAATGTCAATTTAATAGTCAATTAGCATTAAAACATATTTGACACCTTTTAATACTAAAAAAATACTATTCCTGTTGCGCATTAGAAATACTGTCAATACATTTTAGGCAGTACCTACAGGCTTACTGTGCCAAAAATTAACCGAATCGTGATTTTTTGTGTGCAGTTACACCCCTAGCACAAACACACACACACACACACACACACACACACACACACACACACACACAAATACCAATGTCAAGCATACGCCCTCAACAACTACTGATAACTGACAACTGACTGTGTTTATATTTATTAGGGTACATTAACTTTCTTCTTATAACCCTCACAAAGACACACACACACACACACATACACTAGTTTCGATTGTAGCATATCTCTGTATGTTTATAACCCTGAAATAAAGCATAAACGGGCAATAAAACCTTCATTTTCATCATTGGCACTCATTTTTTAGCCTACGGACTCCCCTGAGATGAATGCTCTGTTGTCAAGCCTTTACATTATCACTCAGTAGAGGAATTTCACAAGAACTCAATGTGTTGTAAAACGGTTTCGCAAGCTAGAGTAATATGAAAACAGCGAGCCGTCACATACCAACGCTGACCAAACAAACAAACAGTCTTGCATCACTGTCCTTGGGGTGTGTGTGTGTGGGGGGGGTGTGTATATGTGTTAAAGTGTATGTCTGTGTGTGTGTGTGTGTGTGTGTGTGTGTGTGTGTGAAAGAAAGAGAGAGAGAGAGAGAGAGAGAGAAGGAAAGAGAGGGAGATTTTATGTTTCGATCTTTTCTAAACTTACAGTATGCTTTGGCAACACTTTATTTGTGAATGGTCATGCCAATAAAGCTTTTTGAATTGAATTGAGTTGAGAGAGAGAGAGAGATAAAGAGACAGAGAGATAGATAGGAGGTGGGGTTGTTGAAGCATGTACAATGGCAACCATTTTCCAATTCATCATCTGTTACCACTAAGTAATACAAGATTAAGCTTACAGCCTTGTTTGCCGCCTTGGGGTGTTTGGCAGGGAGTCAAAGTGAGTGAATAAAACAAGTGAAGGTGCTGCTGAACGCACCTGGTGCCACTGTCTCCATTCAGGTGTTTATACACAGCCGACGTCAACCACACCTTTCCTGTGGGAGGGTGTAGGATCAATTGAGGTAAAAAGGGACATCTGCGGAAGAAAGGAGAAAGAAAGAAAGAAAGAAAGAAAGAAAGAAAAAGAAAGAAAGAAAGAAATGTTTACAATAGACTATAATATAGTGACTGGCCTTATAGATGGTTGATTGATTGGTCAGTTTGCAGTTTGTAACCTTACCATACATATATGTATGGCAAAATCCACTCTGAGAATGATTACATCTAGATGAACAGATAATGCCATTATTTGCCCGGGTGGCCAAAAGGGCAAGTCACACCACAGCTTCCCAACTAGAGCCATTTGTATCTATGGACTGATTATATCAGGCACCCAATATACCCCTTGTGTTCAACATTTGGTTTCTAAACTGTTTAGTGATATTGTAGGTCATTTACTAATATTATGGAATGAGATTATGTGTATTTTCTGGTCCTTACATATGAGTTCCATTAGTCAATAAAAGTGTTTGTCTGTTCTCTGTTTTTCAATTTTTGTTCAGGATTCAGCGATTACATTGGCACAAACTGCATATCAAATTGTCTTGTGATAGCGGCCCGACCCATAATATTTGGAAATACTATACGCAGCTCATAGAAAACCACTTCTTTGGAAATAGACAAAAGAAAGCCTGACTCGCCATTCGTTTGGTCTAGCACTTGAACATTATCATTTAAAGATCAAAACAAAACCAAGCAACAATCTGCCAAGCTAAGACCCAAACCAAGTGACCTTCAACCTGCTGTACTCAGTATTTTATCATTTGTTAAGCTCTAGTTGAGAAGCTGACCTGATGACAACACAGACATAAACCAGCTGGAGTGGACACGTATATCTGCAGATAAAGAGTTTAGGTAGGGTGTTGGCAGCTGAGAGATTACGTAAACTGCCAGCAGTATATGCATCGTGAGCGTTCGATCTGAGACACTGACGTCACTGCCATGTTTGTTCATCAGTCTGATGTCAGCTCAGGCCTGAAGGCATGGACAGACGTGTAACAGACATGAACATCAGCGCTCCCTGCGTTGTGTGGAGACACACACACACACACACTCTCTCTCTCTCTTATGGGAAGAGGGTGTTTCCCAGTCTCGCTGCCATATGCCTTCTGTGCGCTAACGGATGAGTGTCAGAGGGTTCATCACCATTGAATCATCATTGTCATCATCACCAGCTCTCTCTATCTCTCTCTCTCTTCAAGCATTCCTGCCAACGTGTATTTTTTCCCTTCATTAAAGACATCAGAGCCCCAGCTCACATGACACTCATAGTTGAATCCCAGAGCTTCTTTGACTCGGTTCCTCTCCTACCCCCATAATTAATGCACTCTTCCCTCCCATTCACCCCCTTCGAATACCACCAGCCTTTCTCATTCAGGTCCCAACATCATACCCCCTCCCTCCCACCCCTCCATCCCTATGTTCTGAGCCATAAGTGGTAGAATGAGGCATTTGGAGAATTTCTCTCTTGCTCGCTCTGACCGAGCCCTTTGGCAAAAGGCCCAAGCTCGCGATCCTGCTCCCAAATATGGAGGTGCTTTTACAAACCAGAGGGGGAAAGGAGGAAGAGGCACGCCCAGGAGGGAGAAAGAGAAAAAGGGAGTGAAAAAGTACATGACCTTTTACGGCTGTGGTTGCCTCCCACTTGATCTGTCGTTCTCTCTCACTCCTCCTCTTTTTCCTTTTCTCTGTCTGTCGCTCTTTTTTTGCTCAGCTGGTGAAGTCATCTGTGCATGTCTGATTTCTTTAGTCGGACACTCCCAGGCGCGGACTCTGCCCTCTGTAGTAAATAGGAAGAGAGATCTCAGACGCGCGCACACATTCACACCTCTGCAGGACTACTGTCGGAAGAACTTAGCACATCTTGACTTAAGTAAGTACAGCACACTTGTGCCACTAATAATGCAGTTGTATGCCTATTGTATTTTTAACATTGATGATGACTACTGGCGTCGTATAAAACCAAATGTTCTGAATTGCATAAACTACAACTAGCTCAGACATATTATAGCGTTTTTCCAAAAAGTAATCTGCTTGTTAAGGGGGACCCGGATTTGAGATTATTTTGTAAGTTTGCTTGTCGGGGCTCATGATGAATCAGGTGGAGTAAAATACTGCGGTTAGCATCTAAAACTCCGCTTTCAAAGCATTCGCAACTAAAAAAAAGCTAACTTGAAGCAACCCAAGAGAGAAACCCGGAAAGAAATCCACGGGGTATAAAACTGCTGTTGCAATTTACGAAACAACGGCTCGTTTTTTATTTCGATTTGATGAGCTAGGTAAGTGAAAATATGTAGC